>NW_021703776.1:100943188-101062591 GCF_005190385.1 Monodon monoceros | reverse complement strand
CCCCTCCCGAACCGCTCACTGTGTGACCACTGCTCTTCACACACTGACAATCAGCTACCCGTGGGTTAGGCTCCATCATTACCCGCACCACAGGTGAGGGCCATTGACGACAGTAATGGTGAGGCCGTTCATTTCACTCACCAGAAACGATCTGAGTTGCTTACTGACCATGCCTGAAAGAAGAATCTAGCAGTCTCAAAGCTGTTACTGCCAATTCTGATATATTTGGTGACTAGGATGCAGTCTATCTTGCCGGCGTTTCTCCAGAGATGCAGGCGTATCAAACAGAATCAGTTCAGACATGAAAGTCAGATTGTTACCACTGAGCTCGTTTGAAGAAAAAAAAAGAAAATGACTTTTTAAGTTTGTTTTTATTGTAGATCGTTTCTTAGGATTAAAAAAATAACATTTGCTTACTGTAGCCACCATGATGATTAAAAATGGATACTGTTGAAATGCTAATGAAATAGACAATCATGTGCTAGGAAAACAGCTTCCAGTGGAAGAGCTAAATACCAGCTTGGTGCCGCAATTATTACAGGGCTTTATTCCTGGATCGTTGAGGGTCCCTTCATTTAAAGATAATCCAGAAATAATGAATTTAGAGCTTAGATACACTTTACAAACATTCCCTTGACAAAGCTCTCTAATGCTAATGACACGTAATTTATTTGTAAGTGTACTTACTGGAGGATTTGTAGCTCCATATTATGCTGCTTTTTAGTATAATCAGGATTATAATCAGGACCAGTATGTGTCCCAGATTATGAAATATCTGAATTCTCTTTCCTTCCTTCCTTTCTTGCTGTGATTTGTTCATTTATTGAGTGAAGTGTTACTGAGCACTGCTATATACCTGCCATACCCTGTAGTCATGTTCTTACAGGTGTGGGGAGAATTATAAAGCTATGTGAGCCCCTAGGGGTGGGAGAGGAGGCACGGAAGCCAGCCCTGGGAGATCAGAGCCATACGAGAGACCCGGTTAGTGTGTGGGATTTTATCCTGAGAACAGTGGACTGGGTTTGAGGGGCTACTTTTGTGTTTTCAATACAAAAGCACGTGATTGGGTCTGTCTGCCTCCTGGAGGGCAACTGAAGCCAGGATCCCCTGGGAGGAACTGAAATACACAAGGCAAGGAGCCAGGATGCTGAAGAGAGGAGTTTAAAAAAATTAGAGAAACAAGAAGTTGGTGGAACCATCAGTACTTAGTGATTAGAAGCAGAACGTGGAGGAGAAAGGGAATCAAAGATGACTTGGGGGCTTCCCTGGTGGCGCAGCGGTTGAGAGTCCGCCTGTCGATGCAGGGGACGCGGGTTCGTGCCCCGGTCCGGGAAGATCCCACATGTCGCGGAGCGGCTGGGCCCGTGAGCCATGGCCGCTGAGCCTGCGCGTCCGGAGTCTGTGCTCCGCGACGGGAGAGGCCACGGCAGTGAGAGGCCCGCGTACCGCAAAAAAAAAAAAAAAAAAAAAAAAGATGACTTGGGGTTTGTACAGACCGTGGGGCCAGTCCTTGAGTCAGAAAAAGTGGCAAGAAGGTGAGGAGTGTAAGTGTGGGTGAGGCAGCTTTGAGATGCCTTTAGGATCTCAAAGAGGAAATGCCCATGAGGCCATTGAAAGAGGTCTGGGCCAAGACACCATTCGAGGCTTCTCACACGGATAGGTGATGCTGTGCGAGTGGGTTTTGTTGCCAAGGGAGAGAGAGTGGGAACACAGGAGAAGTGGCATCTTTCAGGTAATGGACCACGAGGAAGAACCTCCGAAGGATGGCTGGAGAGAAGGCAGGGAAACCAAGAGGAGAGAGTATTTAATGAGGGAGAGAAGGTCAGCAGAGTAGGAAGACTGCACAGGGGTCAAGGGGTGTGAGGACTGTACGGGGATGGCGGCTGGAGATGCTGCTCCCAGCACCCACATTCAGCTCTTCCTCCTGGGCTCCCTGAGCTGCAGTTCCTAGCCTGTTGCATTTAGATGGGAGGCATGTGACTATGGGGCTGCCGTGTGGCGGGCTGAGGGGATTCACTCCACTTAGACCCCTGACCCCACATCATTCGCCCAGCTATCGCCCCCCGACTCTCTGTGCGCCGCTCTGCAGTGAGCTCGGAGGGCAAGCAGGGAAGACACAGCATCATGAGACAGAAGGCACCTGGGTCCCTGACGACGTGGAGCAGAGCCCCTCTCCCACTTGGGCTGTGACCTGAGAAAACAAAACCATCTTCAGTCGCCTGAAGCCACCGATCTCTGAGGATCAGCTGTGTGGAAGTGGGTACATTCTGCCTAATACGGTGTACGCTGGACTTAGCGATAAGCAGTGTCACCACTGGTGACATCTGCTGGTAGTGATTTCAAGATGAGGACAGACCTGGGTGTCGATAAACTAGAGAAATGAACCCAGGAAGCTTAACTCAAGAAGTAGTGCAGGATCTATTATTTATAGACTTTTTGATGATGGCCATTCTGACCAGAGTGAAGTGACACCTCATGGTACAGCCATTATGGAGAACAGTATGGAGGCTCCTTAAGGAAACTAAGAATAGAGCTACCACGTGACCCAGCAAGCCCACTCCTGGGCATATATCCAGAGAAAACCATCATTTGAAAAGATACATGCACTCCTATGTTCCTAGCAGCACTATTTACAATAGCCGGGACATGAAAACAACCTAAATGTCCATCGACAGATGAATGGATAGTGAAGATGTGGTACGTATATACAATGGAATATCACTCAGCCATAAAAAAAGAATGAAATAATGCCATTTACAGCAACATGGTTGGACCTAGAGATTATCATACTAAGTGAAGTAAGTCAGACAGAAAAAGACAAATGTATGATGTCACTTACATGTGGAATCTAAAAAAATGATACAAAGGAACTTATTTACAAAATGGAAATAGATTGACAGACAGAAGACAAATTTATGGTTACCAAAGAGGAAGGAGGTGGGGGAGGGATATATTAGGAGGTTGGGATTAACAGATACACAGTACTATATATGAAGTAGATAACCAGTAGGGACCTACCGTATAGCACAGGGAACTGTACTCTATATTTTGTAATAACCTATAAGGGAGAAGTTATACATATTATATATGTATATAACTGAATCACTTTGCTGTACACCTGAAAGTAACACAACATTGTAAATCAGCTACACTTCAGTTATACAGATATATAGATAGATATAATTTTTTAAAAAAAGAGAAAGCAGGGTAGGAAGGGAAGCTCAAGCCACAACTGTGGAACAGAGGTAATATTTCTTGAAAGAACCTTGCGTGCTTTCTCTTTTGCATTTCCTTGTTTGTAAACCTCCTGTGTTGGGCCGGAGGATCCACCCGCCTCACAGAAATTTAGGATTATTATACCCACAATGAGAAAGAAAAATAACGTTCAGCTTTTGACATTCAGAGTGGGACTTTTTAGAGTCTCCAAGCTCACTTGTTCTGTTCATAGTGAGAAAATAGTTTGGAAAGCCAGATTTTGTGGAGAGACAAAAGATAATTCAAAGTTACAAAACTCCATTTTTTCATATCAAGGGCTTCTGTCTGACCACCTGACCACTGAGCTTCCTCAAAGCTAAAGCCAGCCTCAGCCACTGGGATAAAACACCCCAGAGAGGTGATTCTTAGTTAGGACACTTCAAGTACCCAGGAACTTCTTCTAGGTGTAAATTAGAACTAATGTGGGATTTTCCTGGTGGCACAGTGGTTACGAATCCGCCTGCCAATGCAGGGGACACGGGTTCAAGCCCTGGTCCGGGAAGATCCCACATGCCGTGGAGCAACTAAGCCTGTGCGCCATGACTACTGAGCCTGCACTCTACAGCCCGCGAGCCACAACTACTGAGCCCACGTGCCACAACTACTGAGCCCGCATGCCACAACTACTGAAGCCCTTGTATCTAGAACCCGTGCTCCGCAACAAGAGAAGCCACCGCAATGAGAAGCCCGTGCACAGCAACGAAGCCCCAACGCAGCCAAGAAAAAAATGAATTAATTAATTTAAGAAAAAAGAACTAACGTGTGCCCACACATACGTTGATATTGAAGTATTTTAAAATACGTTACAACACGGAAATGTAAAACCACATCTCAACTGCCTAGGGATAGTATTACACACAGAGCCATAAACAGCCAAGCAGGAGGAAAGCAGGCTACCTCAGAGACCCACTTTCCCTACTGGGAGATGGGGTGTGACCAGGGAAGGGGGGCAGTCTTATACTGAATTGTGAATTATTTCTGGAAATGCCAACACTTAAATCGGCTAGTTTTTTCCTTCTTTGGATGCCCCTTATGTTGACTCTCTTGAGTTGTTCAAACAACTTGTGGTTTACAGTTCTACGTTCTCCACCCAGCGATGTCCTCCCGTGGGGAATATCCCAGGACTCTGATGTGGACATTTTCCAAATCCATCGCTCTTATTCGGAGATGAACCGGCAATATTGCTGCTATGCAGACCTACCTCCGGGGGCATCTGGTCATCAGTAAGGATGAGAATGTAGAGCATGATGCTGTTTGCACACGTCCCAGGGATTGTGAAATTTCATAATTCTTTATTTTGAGTTCAATGTCGCCCTCTTCAGGCGTTCTTAATGGTTTTAAGGTGGGGTGGATGAAAGAGGAGACCCTTCATCAGCAGGCATTGGTCCAGGCAGTGCTTGAACCTTGCAGACAGCGCTGTGAGCACTGCCTGTCCTGAGGGCAGGATCTCCATCAGTTGTACCTTGGTCCTGCTCTCTCCCAGGGAAACCCTGGTCCATTGCTCTCTATGCTCTTTCTACCCTGGGGAGAGCTCTTTCTTTTCCTTTATCTATCTTGGCCACACCTGAAGTCGTGGGAAGGAGTATAACCTTGTAGGATGCTAATTAGCTTTCTCATCTGGCTTCCTGCTCCTGCAAAGCTGGGGAAGCAGCTGTGTGTTTTATGGCTTCCCTGTGAAAATCCTTCACTGTCCCGTCTCTTCGACTCTGTGGTTCAATCACACTTAGTTAGGTTCCAGATTGATTTGCTCTAGTCCGTTCTTTGAGCCAGCAACTCTACCGGAACTTATTACCTAGAGCTCAGTTTTCATCTCTTTACATCGTTGCCCCTCTGTCCTTTCAGTTCAGCCACTGCTACCTTAGGTGGTGGCTTGAGGAAAAAGCCACACCTTAATCTGGTCTTTGCTGGGAGCCTGGGGCTTGCTGGTGTCACTCAGAGACCTTCTCGACCCCATTTCTTACTTTTTGGGTTTAGAAGCAAAACAGTCCTTCCGGGCCTCAGTGTACTGGACTCTTGCTATTCTTGTTTTTTCTTGCACTAAAATTTCCTTGTAACACCTCGACAAATGTACCCAATGATATTGCGGACAACAGTTTTAATACGTTTGTCCCGGTGCAGCATCTCCTACAGGAGTTTTTTTTTTTTTTTCCTTCATGCAGCCCATCATGAAGTTATTGTCTCACATTTTCAATTTTTATGTTGTCCCTTCTTCCCTTCCTTTCTTTCTGCAAAACCCCACTCCTGGTTCAAATTTATTCATTAGTCAGGATAGGATAATTGCTGTAACCAACCGTTCTAAGCCTCAGTGGGGCAGTCTCATAAAATGTGTGTCTCACTCATGCAAATTCCAGCGCAGACCTTCTTTCTTGGGACAGCTCAACATGGAGAGTCCAAGATGCTCCTTCACTCTTGCGACGCTCTGGCTCTGAGCCCTCGGGGTCTGGTGTTGCAGCCTATGCTGTCAGCTGTCCAATAAACAAAAAGAGACAATACTGCATGAGTCCTGTGTACTTGTTCTTTTTAATATCTACCAGATGAGTTGAGTGTCTTTCAATAATAAGCATCTTCTAATATAATAGCAATAAGCTCAGTATTTGTTGATATTCTTTTGAAATGTAGGAGATTATTGAGAGAGGTAGCATATTTTTAATCAATGAGGGAAAAGATGGGGACCAAATGGATTCTGGGATCCTTGGGAGAGCATGTGTGTGTGGGAGAGGGGGATGAAAATAAATTTAAGAGGTTAAAAAAAGACGGGAATAAAGACGCAGACCTACTAGAGAATGGACTTGAGGACATGGGAAGGGGGAAGGGTAAGCTGGGGTGAAGTGAGAGAGTGGCATGGGCATATATACACTACCAAACGTAAAATAGATAGCTAGTGAGAAGCAGCCTCATAGCACAGGCAGATCGGCTCGGTGCTTTGTGACCACCTAGAGGGGTGGGATAGGGAGGGTGGGAGGGAGGGAGACGCAAGAGGGAAGAGATATGGGGATAGATGTATAACTGATTCACTTTGTTATAAAGCAGAAACTAACACTATTGTAAAGCAATTATACTTCAATAAAGATAAATAAATAAATTTTAAAAAGTGGACTTGAAGTCAAAGACAAATGTGACTTAGTTCAACTTTTTTTCAGAAGAGTAGTGATGACTGCAGAAGTACAGAGAAGGATAGACAGGAGTTGATATAGACAATGCAAAAAGTAAATTCTTTAAGAGTTTACTGTTAGCATTAAATTGCTACTAGCTTTAGTATTAATGAATAATTATAGGCATGCACGTATGGAAATATGGCACAACTACAGACATGCTTAAGAGACAGCATAAGTATATTATAATAATTATATATTTAATATAGAAAATTTCCTATGTCAGCTGAACTCATTGAAAATCAGTTTAGATCTTCTCCAGTAACTAAACTGAGTGAGAACGGTCTAATCTATTCAATAAAACATCACACAGTCATTGCAATAAAGGTCATGCAAACGGCACCGTAAGCAATTTCACAGAGATATTGGTCATCATTACAGAGTATATACAATTTAATATCCTCCCTGTTTCTCTATTTTATGTGAAAATCCCACTTTCAGCTCTATGAGGGAGAAGTGCATCTAAATACAGGAAGGGTATCTTAGCGTCTCTTAGGGGTGGGCTCTCATTCAACTGCCTGGGGAATTATCCCAGTGGAAATGGCAAAGCTAACAGATGTGAAGTGGAGTTCATTCCTTAGAGTCGTTCATTTCTTGCATGATCCGGAGAGAACATTTTTTCCCTTTGTTATTACCATTGTTGTTATTGTTTTGCAACTCAAATGTGATTTAGACTTTCCAATGATTATGTATTTATGAGGTTCTCCCATCAATATTTCCTAGACATCTTGTGTCCTGCTGATTAATTGTGTTCAAGGACCTGAAGACTGGACAGTTGAGTTCAGGGATCAGATAGGACATCATCTCAAGGGCATCTAAGTCTCTCTGTTTGATGAATCTCTTCTCAAGAATCAGTTTCAAAGTGACTCTAAGACATCCCAGGTTTAGATGTATCAGTGCAGGTGGAGCTTTACCTAAGACTGAGGACATGTCAACTATCTACATGAAGGATGGAGGGAAGTGGTTGGCAGAGACCGTGGGGGAGCAATTACCCAGCCCACCTCCATCTGTCCCCTGTGCCTGCATCACATGTGTGCATACATGTGAGCACACACTCACATGCCCACACAAATAAAATGTCCATACATAATGTTATATGGTGGTTTGGCCTTCAGTAGTCGCTGAGGTTAAGGGCTTTTATAGGTCCCAAACAAACACATCTCCCTCAAGGGTGGTCAGGAAATAAAAGTGAAATTGACTCCGGAAGATATATTTTTCTTACATTTCTGTACGATTGGCAGGACATGAGTATTTTGAATGTGTTCTCCAGGTTTGATGTTTTAGTTTCTAATGCTCCTCAGAAATATTATCATATAATATCTTAGATCATTCTGTAATCTTTATAAATGTTCGAGAAAGTGCAAACAAGTAAATTTATGCAGCCTAGAATCCATTATGTAATTGCTTACCAGACTAAGGTCTCTTGAGTTCTAACTAAATATTTACTTATTCTTTACATAGACCCAATATACTTTCTGACAAATCCATTTCTTCTCATTACCCTAGATGCACAGTTTTGTGTTATTGATCAGATCATTACAAGGAATCTTTTTGATGCAAATGGCAAATGGGGTTGTTTCCTTAGTTTCTCTTTCTCATATTTTGCTGTTAGTATATAGAAATGCAACAGATTTCTATATGTCAATTTTGTATCCTGCAACTTTACCAAATTCATTGAGGAGCTCTAGTAGTTTTCTGGTAGCATCTTTAGGATTCTCTATGTATAGCATCATGCCATCTGCAAACAGTGACAGTGTTACTTCCTTCCCAATTTGCATTCTTTTTATTTATTTTTCTTCTCTGATTTTTGTGGCTAGGGCTTCCAAAACTATATTGAACAAAAGTGGTTAGAGTGGGCAGAAAATATTTGCAAATGATGCTACCAAGGCATTGTTCATAATGGTAGTTTCTAGGGCTTCCCTGGTGGCGCAGTGGTTAAGAGTCCGCCTGCCGATGCAGGGGACGCGGGTTCGTGCCCCGGTCCGGGAAGATCCCACATGCCGTGGAGCGGCTGGGCCCATGAGCCGTGGCCACTGAGCCTGCACATCCGGAGCCTGTGCTCCGCAATGGGAGAGGCCACAACGGTGAGAGGCCCGTGTACCGCAAAAAAAAAAACAAACAAAAAAAACCATAATGGTAGTTTCTACTTCTGGTTCATTCTTTCTACCAGGAATGGCTACAGGCGCTATCCTGTTCCTCACGTGTGAAAACTGTTTGGGTAATGATTTGCCAGAGGTATTCATTTATATCAAGTGTTAACTTTCTTTCAAAGAAAACTGGTCTTTTCTTACATGATGAAAAATCAGGAATTGAGCCAAGACTTGGGAACCGTTGACCTCACAATGCAGTGCTGAAGGAGCATCTTATGTTGTCATGTGTCTCTATGTACATGGATCCACACACTAGCTGACGTTGGCCCTCTGTAGCTTGTGGGAATTCATTCTCATCCCCAGATTTCTCTCTGGACAGAAATGAAGAAGCAGTTGGGAGACAGGGAGAGAACCTCAGTTCATTCACAGCATCAACACCCCACTGGGGGTAAAGGTGATGCTACAAGTGTGCAAAGCAAGGCACTGTGTCTCCTTTGCTCCTGCAAAGTCAGAGAGACTAGGTTTTTTCTTGATTTACAGGGAGCTGATTGCAGGATGAAGTGCTTGACTCTGAGAATCAGAATCCTTGATTTCTCTTTACCTGAAGTCCCATATCTCATTCTTCCTGTCTTTGCTCTGAGGTATTCATCTGTCAGCCAGGCCATAGCTGAAAATAAGCTTCTTCCGAATGAATGGTGTTTTAACTCCAGATGCACAGCAGGTTGTGTGGAGGAGGGCCGCTCCTTTTATGCAGCTACATGCATAGACAATAGCATATACACCTGCCCATTGATAGGCACGCACATGCGCACACACGCACACACAGTTGTGACAGCATAAGCACGCTGGGAATCCAGGAATGCTGACTGCTTTCACATGGCCAAACGCCTCCTAAAAAGAACAACTCCATCTCTCTTAAGTGTCAGGTGGGTCCTCTGGGAAGCAGACAGAATGGTGGAGGCGGGAATGAATACAAGAGCGTTGCTGGAGGGTAATACCTGTGAAAAATAAAAGCGATGAAGCAGAACCGGACAATGGGAGACTCAGACCGTAACAACGACCTGAAACGTCTCAGGTGACCTGAGTGGAGAGGCTTGAAGCACAGAATATGCATGAGAGGAGTGGGCAGGAGTGGCCTGGCCCTGCTCCCCTGCCCAGCTCAGGTGTCGTGTGGGAGCTGCCCCACCAGTGAGGCCTTGGTTGAAATGCGTTGGGAGGTGCTGGGCCAGGAGGGCTGACTGCACACCTCCGAGCTGAAAGGCAGGCTCTGTCTTGTAGAGAGGTCTGAGCTGTGTACCTCCCCGACTGCCCAGCAGGGCGACTAACTATGACCCAGGTCTAGAAGGGAGCACGGCAGGAGAAGCTTAGAGATGTTCTAGATTGAATGGTTTGGGGTCATGATATGTCTTGTACATCTTGAGGGCACTTTCCTCTTTTCTTCCCTTCTAGAGATTCGTGAAGTGCCTTGTATAAAGTACAAGCCCAATAATTTGTTGTCTTTAATCGACAGCTTAACCAAACCAGTGCAGTTAACTTTTAAAATTAGACTTACTGAGTTAAAGTAGATACAAAACTCACCAATTTTAAGGGTACAATTTGATGAGTTTTGAAAAATGAATACAGCCGTGTAGCCATCACCATAATCATAATAAAGGACATTTCCATCCATCACTCCAAAGAGTTTTCACTTTACTCTCTGGTAATCGCTGATGTGCTATTTCACTAGAGTCTTGCCTTTTCATTATTTCATATAAGTGGAATCATGCGGCACATATATATATTTTTCTCCTCTTTGGCTTCTTAACAGAATGACTTGGATACTCATTCATGTCGTTGCAAGTATCAGTAGTTCACTTATTGACGAGGGGTATTGTATTTCATGAGTATATCACAATTTATCCACTTGCCAGTTAATGGCTTTTGGATTACATCAGTTTGGGGCTAAGATGAATAAATCTGCTATGGACGTTTGAGCATTTGTGTGGATGTATTTTCATTTCTTTGGGGTAAATACCTAGGAATGGGATTGCTGGGTTGTATGACGTGTATGTTTAACTTTGTAAGAAACAATCACACTCTCTTCCAAAGAAGTTGTACCATTTTATGTGTGAGACTTCTAATTGCTCCAAAACTTGTTAGTCTTCTCAATTTTAGACTTTCTAGTGATTATTTAATAGTGTGTCATTGGAGTTTTAACTTTTCCTTCATGACTAATATCTTCATGACTAAAGATATTAGGCACCTTGTGGTTTTTGGCAATCATACCTCTTTTGGTAGAGTGTCCATTCAAAAAAGTTTTTCCTTTTTTGAAAATCAAATTGTTTATTTTCTCCTTTTGGGGGTGTAAGTGTGTGTATATATGTTGTGGATATAAGTTCTTTATCAGGTATATGTTTTGCAAATACTTCCCAGTCTGTGGGTTGCCTCTTCGTTTTGTTTTTTTTTACATTGTCTTTTGATGAACAAAAGTGTTAAATTTTGATGAAGTCTAATTCATCTCTTTTTTTGTTTCATGGTTTTTTGGTCTCACTTGAAAAATCTTTGCCTGATTTCAATAAGACATCCCCATGCTTTCTTTTTGAAGTTTTATGTTTTAGTTCCTACATTTAGATCTGTGATCTATCTCAAGGGTAATTTTTATGAATGTTGTGAAGTAAATGTTGAGGTTTATTTTCATTCGTATGTTTATTCTTTTTTTGTTGTTGTTGCAGAATTGTTGAAAAGACAATCCATTTCCTTTTGAATTACTTTGGTACCACTGCCAAAAATCAGTTGATTATATGCATGTAAGACATTTTTGGACTCTCTATTCTGTTCCATTGTATATATGGCTACTCCTTATGTAAATATGACATTGTCTTTTTTACTGTAGGTTTATAGTAAGTCTTAAGATTAGCAAATATAAGTCCTCCAACTCTGTTCCTCTTTTTTCAAAATTGTTTTGACTGTTCTAATTCCTTTGCATTTTCATTTCCCCTGTGTAATTAGTTTGCCTATTTCTGTTTTTTAGAAAAAGCCTACAAAATTTTGATTGGAATTGCTTTGTATCTATATATCAATTTGGGTAGAATTAATCTCTTAAAAAAGTTGAGCCCTTTATCCCATAAATGTGGTATATCTAATTTATTTAGGTGGTCTATAATTTCTCTCAGAAGTATTTTCTAATTTTTAGTGTATAGAATATGCATATATTTTGATAGTTTTAATTTTTGAGCGCTATTATATATTTTTTGGCCACACCATGTGGCATGCGGGAACCTAGTTCCCCCACCAGGGATCAAACCCGTGTCCCCTGCCTTGGGAGAGGGCAGTCTCAACCACTGGTCCACCAGGGAAGTCCCCATTGAGTGCTATTATTTTTATATTTCAATTTCCAATTGTTCATTGCAAATACATAGAAATGCAGTTGATTTTTGTGCATTGCCCTGGTATCTTACAACTTTGCTAAACTCACCTATTATCTCCAGTTGATAATTTGTGGATTCCTTAGGATTCTCTCTCTGTCTCTTCTCTCTCCCTCATTCTTTCTTTCACTCTGTTAGGAACTTCAGTAAAATACTGAATAAAAGTGGGGAGGATGAACATCCTTGCCTTGTTCCCAATCTTGGAAGCTTTCAATCTTTCATCATTAAGAATGACGTGAGCTGGACCTTCATGTGCGGAAGAGATCTTGACTTTCACGAACTTCACGCCAAAGGATCTCAAAGCGTGGGCCTTGGGCCAGCAGCATTAGCATCATCTGGGAACTTGTTAGAAATCCAAATTCTTGCCCTTCATTCCAGACTGAATCAGAAACGCAGAGGATAGTACCTAGCAGTATTTATTTCACAACCCCTCCAGGAACTTTTGATACATTCTGAAGTTTGGGTACATTACTTCAAATTCTTCCTTTCTTTCTCTTCTTTTCTTCCTTTCCTTTGCTCAACAATTTATAGAGTATTTAATAGTTATGTGGCCGCTTGTCTGAGGATGGATCTACCTATATATGAAAGACGGTGCTCTGACATTAGTTTAGACATTGTGGTTTTCCTGGCATGCCTGTTAAAAGTCTAATGTGAGAGTAATTCCCTCCTATTCGTGCCAGAAATCAGCCCTGCCTGATGTCCCCAAAAGATACCCTGCCACTTTGAGTGAATGTTTTGCCAACCAAAGAGTGGACAGATGCTACAATGGGAGTTTTTATCTCCAGGTGCTTTCACTAACCTTTAAATAAAGCCCACTCCTTTCAATATACCAACTCAATCTCAAATTTTTATGAAGCAACAGCATCATAATGAATTTGCTGATTGTTTCATAGTTTGTCTCACGAGACTCCACACTCTCGGGAAAACAGTAGCTTGAGGAAAGTTACAAAGAGAAATTAGTGGTCAGTTTTGTCTGCTTGAGATTAGACACCACATAGAAGATCCCTCATGCAGAACTGGTGGAAGCGAGGAGTGAGATATAATAACACAGAACAGTGCATATAAATATGCCCCCAATTGCTCTTCATTTCTGTATTTCGTTTTTCTACATTGAATTAGCATAATTTTGCACCAAAGACAAGCAAATCAGATGAAAAATCACTTTGCTTTGACATATTAATAACAAAAGGACAACAAGCACTCACACATCAAACTCTTCCAGAGAAAATACAGAGAGAAGGCGTTAAAAGACAAATCGTTTACCTGAGTTTATTCTCAGAGAGCTGGAGGTCAGAACCTTCCACTGTGCCACTGGAAGCAATGCTTTTTGGAAAAGAGGGTTAGGGTTAGAGTTAGTTCTGAAAGAGTGGTTTTTTTTATTCTTTTCATTCCCTGTTAGCATAATTTTGGTGAGTCCACTGGATGGGCTAAATTCCAGGCTCCCCTCTCACATGCTAGGACCATTTTTGCCCCCATGAAACTCATGTGTCTCAGAAACATCTACATGATGAAATATGAGCACTGTAGTGTAGCTTCTAAAATTTTTCAAAATATTGCTCCAACCCAGCTTTCCAGTTTCAGATCCTTTTCCTTTTCTAAAATTTATTTTAAATTTTTTTAAAAAATAAAAACAAATGTGTTTTTTTGGCTGCACCATGAGGCATGTGGGACCCTAGCTCCCCAACCAAAGATCAAGCCCATGCTCCCTGCAGTGGAAGCGCAGAGTCTTAACCACTGGGGAAGTTCTGTTTCATCTCCTTTTCATTCCCTAAACATTATTGGCTTGCAATGGTCAATAATAAGGGTATATGGAATTATTTTATCACAACGTTACCTATCCTATATCCCAGGGTAGAAACTGCAAAGATCTAAAGAAAGATGCTCTTCTAAGTGGAATGATATTTGGGACATCACTGTTTAGGATCACGACCCAGTCACCTCTGTGGTTCATTCATAAGACTGGCCCTGGGAAAAATCCATCCCTGGGCATCCACTGTGACCAAATCAGAGCCAGTGATATTCTCCAAACCAAACTATTTGAAGGGCACACACAATATAATAATTTCTAGAAGCTGGGAAAATATGGATAAGCAGAAGTGTTATGAACAAAATAACTGTAAAAGGGTTTTTACGTTACTCTCATATAGAAGCCCACAAATCTATCCACATAGAATGAGGGAAATGGTCTTGGTGATTGTGAATTCCTTGCCTCTGTTAAAAATAAGAAACCGCATAGATATTTAAGCAGGTTTTTTAACGATATTGCTAATGTTCTTAGGAGTGCAATTCTCTTGGCGGTGGACTTTGTGTACCTATTTGCAACTCTTGTCCCCATTAGTCTCTAAATCCTTTCCAAGGAATTCAGGGGGATAGAATTCTCTTTATTGATATAACATGCAGATAAAGTTGACATTATAAGACTTGAGGCTAAAAATAATACCAAGTACAGCACAAGAGTAATATGTTATATCATTATCCATGGTTTTCTGGAAAACGAGAGCAACCACAGTTTCTGCCACTTTTTGGCAATCAAATTTTCATGTTTTGGGTAAACCACAGTATTCGATTTGGATACAGTAGTTTTAGCCTGCTGCCCTAGGACATAGTATATTAATGATTAAAAAATGGAGGTCTCTTCTCTGTGAGTCTTCCTATAGCCAGAATTTTTAAATTTATTCATTTATTCCACAAATATTTACTGAGTACCTTACATGCGAAAGGTGCTGAAGATGGAACAGACAGCAACACAGTAAACATTCCTACAAGTAGAGAACAGGCAAACGTGGAGACAGTTGGTAAAGACATGGTAACTTAATAATGTAATTACAGAGCGTGTGCAATTCTGTGACAGTCACAGACGGTGTGCAATTCTGTAATAACGTCAGCTGGGTGATGGGATAAGCTGTGGGTGAGTGATGGAGGCAGTTAGGAAGCTGTCCTGAGGTGGAGATGACATTGCAGATGGATCTAAAGGCTGAGAAGGATTCGTCCACGTAAAACTGGAGAGCATAAGATTAAAATTATTTTCCTTCAGTGTATACATGTTCCTGAAAACATGTAGTGACCAGAAATTTTTAAATCCATAACTCTTATTCAGAAATCAGGAAACCTTAACATAGGATGTACAATAATCTGACACGTTTTCAATTTGCATAGTGAAAAATATTGGGTCAATTGTGAGATAAACCACGACCCTCTCAACCCTCTGTAAACCTACTCTTTCTGTTCCTTGTACACATGACCCTGTATCCACTAAAAGTTGGGAGATTCCATAATCTTGTTCTCCAGACTTGTATGCAACACCATTGTCGAAAAGTCACATCTCTCCTTACAACTTGTATTCTAGCCTCAAATATTAGTGTGTCTGTCCCTTGGCTGGTGAGATTCTATCTATCCATGGTAATCTTCTCTTATGACGAACTCCCACTAATTATGTAGAGTCCATTTCAGGGAGCAAGTACGTTTCTCCCTAAAGCCTCTTCCCTGCATGTCTCTTCCTTGTCCCCTCCTTCCCTTCCTGAGATGCAGAAATCCTCCCTGCTGCCTTGGGGTCTCCAGGCAGGGTTCACCCTGCTCAGATGGGCTGAAGGGGCTTCTGTCCTCCCAGGAGAAACCCCGGAGAAGGTGCTACTAATGCAAAGGAGGGAGATGCTCTGAAGGTGCTGTCCCTGCCTGGTGCCCCTCAAATGGTATCACCTCAATAATCTCCTATTTTAACACTTCTGAAAAAAAGATCCTGCTTGTCATTGCAGACGGGCCTTTTAATTGTGTCTTCAATACTTTGCGCTGGGTGTTCCCAATACTCTTTCACGTGGTTTCTCACATGAACAGTGAGACTCAAGAGACCGGTCTTGGCAGAAGAGGACAAAATTGACAGGTTCCCTTCCTGAGCAGTGAGATTCTTAGTTATTACCCTAGAGAGACTCTCCTGTTGCCCGGGAGACAAGCAACATGGGCTCAACATCAACACATACACACACACAACCCCCGAATTGGAAAAATCCAGATGTCCATCACAGTAAAATGAATAAATATACAATATTATGTTCATATTCACATAGAAGTATAATATAAAACAGTGAAAACAAATACATTTGAATAATATGTAACAACATGCACTATTCCCCTACTTATAAATTCTTTTTTAGAATAAAAGCAAGTAAGGGAGTTCCCTGGTGGCGCAGTGGTTAAGAATCCGCCTGCCAACGCGGGGGACATGGGTTCAAGCCCTGGTCCGGGAATATCCCACATGCCGCGGAGCAGCTAAGCCCGTGCACCACAACTACTGAGCCTGCGCTCTAGAGCCCGCGAGCCACAACTACTGAGCCTGTGTGTCACAACTACTGAAGCCCACACGCCTAGAGCCTGTGCTCCACAAGAGAAGCCACTGCAGTGAGAAGCCCACACACGACAACGAAGAGTGGCCCCCGCTCGCCGCAACTAGAGAAAGACCACGCGCAGCAAAGAAGACCCAACGGAGCCAAAAATAATAAATAAATTTTAAAAATAAAAAAAGCAAAAGTAATATTTCATTGTATAGTATGAAATCATTTTGAAAGCTCCAAAACAAACAAAGCTAACTGATGTATTTTGGGGATACATATATAGTTAGTAAAACTATAAAGAAACACAAGGGGAAAATAACTACAGAATATACAATAATGCTTAATTTTGAAGGAGAAAGAGAAGCAATTGAGGAGGGGCTCAATTAGTTGTTCAGTGACTTTAATAGTCCATTTCTTGGGCTCAGTGATTTATGAGTGAGCATTTTATCTTTTGTACCTCATAATCTTTATATTATAAAAGTTCAAAAGTAATTCATAAAAACAAATGGTTCTCTGCCTTGTTAGCAATTTGTTCGTTCCAATTAATTAAACAAGCCGCAATTAAATCCGCACTGGACCTTGGAGTCCACAGAGAAAATAACTTCCAAAGACCCATTCCAGTGAAAAATGGAAAATCCAGCAGTTTCCCCAGGAGAGTGGCTCTTTTCTGATTGAGTTCAGTCCCAGAAGAAAGAACCGTGGCAGACTGACAGCTGGGGCTTAGGCTCTTGCCCAGGCACTCTTCTGAATTTCTGCTGAGCTCTTAGATTAGCTGTGATGTGCCTGATCGCTTCATCCGGACTCATTTTCTTTCCAAGAGAACCCGTGGTCCGTGGTCCATGGAGACACTGAGTGTGCTGGAAGCAGCTCCCTTCATAAACACAAGCCCGGGAAGAGCTACGATGGGCAGAGGCAGAAGCAGGAGTGGCGCAAAGCGGTGTTTGAAGGGGATTCTGGCTGTGACCACAGCCCTTCTAGATTGCTCTTTCCAGCCTTCAGAACACTGTACATCACGGGTCCTCCCCATCCAGCCTTATCTGCAGGGCTCTCCATCACCCACAGTCTGGGCCCTATGGGCTCACCTTCCGGCCATCTGTAGACACGTCCCATTTCCACACAAAACCTTTGCTTATGCCACTGCCTTAGCTGGAAGTGCTTTCTCTCCACTGGACTTGGGCCACGTCTAATGTCTAGCAAGGTTAAGTCCAAGCCAGTCAGTCAATCCTCAATCCATCAACCGAACAGCTTCTTTATAAATGCAGAGTAAAATTCAAATTTTACTGCATCAATGAAACTATCCCAGACGAATCTAATCTACATTGATCTCATCACCATGTAGACATTTAGTCTACCTTTTTTTTTTTTTTTTTTTGCGGTACTCAAGCCTCTCACTGCTGTGGCCTCTCCCGTTGCAGAGCACAGGCTCCGGACGCGCAGGCTCAGCGGCCATGGCTCACGGGCCTAGCCGCTCCGCGGCATGTGGGATCCTCCCGGACCAGGACACGAACCCATGTTCCCCGCATCGGCAGGCGGACTCTCAACCACTGCGCCACCAGGGAAGCCGCTAGTCTAACTTTTAATATGCATATATGTGTTGCCTTATGTTTTCCAGGGCAATAGTTATCAAATACTTATTACTTATGGCCCAATTACTGTACAGTGGGGGCAATGAGGAACTTATAGTTGACCAACCGATCCAGATACAACTTCCTGTGGGAAAAATATAAAGATAATGACAAGCCACTGTATCTGAATATTTCAGCGGATTGTTTATTTTTGGCAACAAGGGGTGATTAATATTTATGATGTGGATACACTGAAGGTCTGTTTATGGTAGAATCCCAGGCACAACTATCGCTAATGCAGATATTCCTCTCTACTCATTTTATGTTAATCAAACACTACTAAAAAATTGAACTGATCATAAACGTAAGCTCATAGGAACTTGTAATTCAAAAGTAAAAATAACGGCCGTTGAACACCATGATTAACTCAACATGGACGTTGCGATGATTACAGAGTCCTTCCTGAAAGTAGAGAAATGTAACTACCCGTCGGGGAACCTGCTTTCCAGAAGCTTTGCAAACGTTGCTAGACATTTCATGGCAACCAGACTTCTTTGTAGAATGCTGAGTAAGGGTGTCAGGAGACTCTGCTCCTGTCCTCATTTTCAGTTATGAATGTTAATTTGAATAACCCTTAGCAGTTCACTTATGAGGTAATACACAAAAAGCTTTTAGTCATTACAGGAAAATGAAAGCACCTGGAATTACATATGTTTTTGCTGGTAATTCAAGATAAAATTTGCATTGTTCTGAAAATTTTCAAGGTGTATCAAGAAGTCAGAGATCGCAGGCTGAAAAATCACTGCTCTAACTCTGTTCTATAGCCCGTGGATTGTATTTGGTTATGTCGTGTTGGTTTTGCTTATGTTAACAGTTTTTGCGTCTCTAAGATCTGCAGAGCACACCTGAAGGTCGGTTATAAGAAGGGCCAAGAGTCGCTCAGCCGCCATCTTGCTTTACCAGAGCTACTGTCGCGGTATCGCTGTGGCAGCACTGTGTTCAGATCATGTGGAACAGAAGTGACACACTTACAGAGAGTTGACCTCATCCTTGAAGTTTCTGATGTTTTTTTCCAGCATTTGCTAAATAGATAAACGTTTATGGAGCTCAAAATTTATGACAAGTTATTTTAAAGGTTCGGCTGATACAGATGTTCCACTTGTACCGGCAGTGTGACCGCCAGTTCACGATGCATCTCAGTTCATGAGTCTCTCCTGCCGCTCATCCTGACAAGTTGGAGAGGAAGAGTCTGCCTACAGATGGTGTTTCAAGTTTCACATATTCATTACTGAGCTACACAGTGAGCAGTGGTGAGGAAAGATCAGGAAAAGAGAAGAGAGCCATTCCATTTCTCCCATCAAACACAGGCAGCTGTTCCAGACAGTAGTGATGTTCTGATACAGCACAGCTGGCTGGTGGGAAAATTCCATTGGCACCACCTGCATACCAACTTTGATTTCAGATGCCATTCTGTAGAATGTGTAGTGATATTTCATTGTGGATTTGCTTGTCCCTGATGGCTAATGAAGTAGAGCATGTCTGATGAATTAATAGGGCCTTCTCTAAGAGACCAAGGAGACACCTAAGGGACTATTTCATTCAGGGCACTGTTTCCATTGGTGTGGCCAGAGGGATTGTCTTCTGCGGAATCGTTGGACACTCTGTGAGGCACGAGTACACAGGTGTTTGGTGAAATACATTCCCTCAAAGCCCAACTTGCAACTAGGAACCAAGATGGCGGGGTAGAAGGATGTGCTCTCACTCCCTCTCACGAGAACACCAGAATCACAAACAGCTGCTGGACAATCATCGACAGGAGGACACTGGAACTCACCAAAAAAGATACCCCACATCCAAAGACAAAGGAGAAGCCACAGTGAGACGGTAGGAGGGGCGCAATCACAGTAAAATCAAATCCCATAACTGCTGGGTGGGTGACTCACAGACTGGAGAACACTTATACCACAGAAGTCCACCCACTGGAGTGAAGGTTCTGAGGCCCACGTCAGGCTTCCCAACCTGGGGGTCCAGCAACGGGAGGAGGAATTCCTAGAGAATCAGACGTTGAAGGCTAGTGGGATTTGATTGCAGGACTTCAACAGGAGTGGGAGAAACAGAGACTCCACTCTTGGAGGGCACACACAAAGCAGTGTGCTCATCAGGACCCAGGGGAAGGAGCAGTGACCCCAGGGGAGACTGAACCAGACCTACCTGCTAGTGTTGGAGGGTCTCCTGCAGAGGCAGGGGGTGGCTGTGGCTCACCGTGGGGACAAGGACACTGGCAGCAGAAGTTCTGGGAAGTACTCCTTGGCGTGAGCCCTCCCAGGGTCTGTCATTAGCCCCACCAAAGAGCCCAAGTAGGCTCCAGTGTTGGGTTGCCTCAGGCCAAACAACCAACAGGGAGGGAACCCAGCCCCACCCATCAGCAGTCAAGTGGATTAAAGTTTTACTGAGCTCTGCCCACCAGAGCAACAGCCAGCTCTACCCACCACAGGTCCCTCCCATCAGGAAACTTACACAAGCCTCTTAGATAGCCTCATCCACCAGAGGGCAGACAGCAGAAGCAAGAACTACAGTCCTGCAGCCTGTGGAACAAAAACCACATCCACAGAAAGATAGACAAGATGAAAAGGCAGAGGGCTATGTACCAGATGAAGGAACAAGATAGAACCCCAGAAAAACAACTAAATGAAGTGGAGATAGGCAACCTTCCAAAAAAAGAATTCAGAATAATGATAGTGAAGATGATCCAGACCTCGGAAAAAGAATGGAGGCAAAGATTGAGAAGATGCAAGAAATGTTTAACAAAGACCTAGACGAATTAAAGAACAAACAAACAGAGATGAACAATACAATAACTGACATGAAAACTACACTAGAAGGAATCAGTAGCAGAATAACTGAGGCAGAAGAATGAATAAGTGACCTGGAAGACAGGATGGTGGAATTCACTGCTGCAGAATGGAATAAAGAAAAAAGAATGAAAAGAAATGAAGACAGCCTAAGGGACCTCGGGGACAACATTAAACGCAACAACATTTGCATTATGTGGGTCCCAGAAGGAGAATAGAGAGAGAAAGGACCAGAGAAAATATTTGAAGAGATTATAGTCAAAAACTTCCCTAACATGGGAAAGGAAATAGCCACCCAAGTCCAGGAAGCACAGCGAGTCCCATACAGGATAAACCCAAAGAGAAGCATGCCACGACACATAGTAATCAAATTAGCAAAAATTAAAGACAAAGAAAACTTACTGAAAGCAGCAAGGGAAAAACGACAAATAACATACAAGGGAACTCCCATTAGGTTAACAGCTGATTTCTCAGCAAAAACTCTACAAACCAGAAAGGAGTGGCATGATATACTTAAAGTGATGAAAAGGAAGAACCTACAGCCAAGATTACTCTACCCGGCAAGTATCTCATTCAGATTCAATGGAGGAATCAAAAGCTTTACAAACAAGCAAAAGCTAAGAGAATTCAGCACCACCAAACCAGCTCTACAACAAATGTTAAAGGAACTTCTCTAAGTGGGAAACACAAGAGGGGAAAAGGACCTACGAAAACAAACCCAAAACAATTAAGAAAATGGTCATAGGAACATACATATCGATAATTACCTTAAATGTGAATGCATTAAATGCTCCAACGAAAAGACACAGGCTTGCTGGATGGATACAAAAACAAGACCCATCTATATGCTCTCTACAAGAGACCCACTTCAGACCTAGGGACACATACAGACTGAAAGTGAGGGGATGGAAAAAGATATTCCATGCAAATGGGAATCAGAAGAAAGCTGGAGTAGCAATATTCATATCAGATAAAATAAACTTTAAAATAAAGAATGTTACAAGAGACAAAGAAGGGCAGTACATAATGATCAAGGAATCAATCCAAGAAGACGATATAACAATTATAAATATATATGCACCCAACGTAGGAGCACCTCAATATATAAGGCAACTGCTAACAGCTATAAAAGAGGAAATCGACAGTAACACAATAGTAGTGGGGGACTTTAACACCTCACTTACACCAATGGACAGATCATCCAAAATGAAAATAAATAAGGAAACAGAAGCTTTAAATGACACAATAGACCAGATAGATTTAATTGATATTTATAGGACATTCCATCCAAAAACAGCAGATTACACTTTGTTCTCAAGTGCACATGGAACATTTTCCAGGATAGATCACATCTTGGGTCACAAGTGAAGCCTCAGTAAATTTAAGAAAATTGAAAACATATCAAGCATCTTCTCTGACCACAATGCTATGAGATTAGAAATGAATTACAGGGAAAAAACACAAACACATGGAGGCTAAACAATACGTTACTAAATAACCAAGAGATCACTGAAGAAATCAAAGAGAAAATCAAAAATACCTAGAGACAAATGACAAAGAAAACACGACGATCCAAAACCTATGGGATGCAGCAAAAGCAGATCTAAGAGGGAAGTTGATACCTATACAAGCCTACCTCAAGAAACAAGAAAAATCTCAAATAAACAATCTAACCTTACACCTAAAGGAACTAGAGAATAAAGAACAATCAAAACCCAAAGTTAGCAGAAGGAAAGAAATCATAAAGATCAGAGCAGAAATAAATGAAATAGAAACAAAGAAAACAATAGCAAAGATCAATAAAACTAAAAGCTGGTTCCTTGAGAAGATAAACAAAATTGAGAAACCATTAGCCAGACTCATCAAGAAAAAGAGGGAGAGGACTCAAATCAATAAAATTAGAAATGAAAAAGGAGAAGTTACAACAGAAACTGCAGAAATACAAAGCATCCTAAGAGATTACTACAAGCAACTCTATGCCAATAAAATGGACAACCTGGAAGAAATGGACAAATTGTTAGAAAGGTATAACCTTCCAAGACTGAACCAGGAAGAAATAGAAAATATGAACAGACCAATCACAAGTAATGAAATTGAAACTGTGATTAAAAATCTTCCTACAGGCAAAAATCCAGGACCAGATGGCTTCACAGGTAAATTCTATCAAACATTTAGAGAAGAGCCGACACCCATCCTTCTCAAACTCTTCCAAAAACTTGCAGAGGAAGAAACACTTCCAAACTCATTCTATGAGGCCACCATCACCCTGATACCAAAAGCAGACAAAGATACTACAAAAAAAGAAAATGACAGACCACTATCACTGATGAATATAGATGCAAAAATCCTCAACAAAATACTAGCAAACAGACTCCAACAACACATTAAAAGGATCATACACCACGATCAAGTGGGGTTTATCCCAGGGATGCAAGAATTCTTCAATATATGCAAATCAATCAATGTGATAACCCATATTAACAAATTGAAGAATAAAATCCATATGATCATCTCAATATATGCAGAAAAAGCTTTTGACAAAATTCAACACCCTTTTATGATAAAAACTCTCCAGAAAGTAGGCATAGAGGGAACCTATCTCAATAAAGACCATAGACGACAAACCCACAGCAAACATCATCCTCAATGGTGAAAAACTGAAAGCATTTCCTCTAAGATCAGGAACAAGACAAGGATGTCCACTCTCACCACTATTATTCAACATAGTTTTGGAAGTCCTAGCCACGGCAGTCAGAGAAGAAAAAGAAATAAAAGGAATCCAAATTGGAAAAGAAGAAGTAAAACTGTCACTGTTTGCAGATGACATGATAGTATACATAGAGAATCCCAAAGATGCTACCAGAAAACTACTACAGCTAATCAATGAATTTGGTAAAGTAGCAGGATACAAAATTAATGCACAGAAATCTCTTGCATTCCTATACACTAATGATGAAAAATATGAAAGAGAAATTAAGGAAACACTCCCATTTACCATTGCAACAAAAAGAATAAAATACCTAGGAATAAACCTACCTAGGGAGACAAAAGACCTGTATGCAGAAAACTATAAGACACTGATGAAAGAAATTAAAGATGACACCAACAGATGGAGAGATATGCCATGTTCTTGGATTGGAAGAATCAATATTGTGAAAATGACTACACTACCCAAAGCAATCTACAGTTTCAATGCAATCCCTATCAAATTACCAATGGCATTTTTTACGGAACTAGAAAAAAAATCTTAAAATTTATATGGAGACACAAATGACCCCGAATAGCAAAAGCAGTCTTGAGGGGAAAAAACAGAGCTGGAGGAATCAGACTCCCTGACTTCAGACTATACTACAAAGCTACAGTACTCAAGACGATATGGTACTGGCACAAAAACAGAAACGTAGATCAATGGAACAAGATAGAAAGCCCAGAGATACACCCACACACCTATGGTCAACTGATCTATGACAAAGGAGGCAAGGATATACAATGGAGAAAAGATAGTCTCTTCAATAAGTGCTGCTGGGAAAACTGGACAGCTACATGTAAAAGAATGAAATTAGAACACTCCCTAACACCATATACAAAAATAAACTCAAAATGGATTCGAGACCTAAATGTAAGACCGGACACTATAAAACTGTTCGAGGAAAACGTAGGAAGAACACTCTTTGACATAAATCACAGCAAGATCTTTTTTGATCCACCTCCTAGAGTAATGGAAATAAAAACAAAAATAAACAAATGGGACCTAATGAAACTTAAAAGCTTTTGCACAACAAAGGAAACCATACACAAGATGAAAAGACAACCATCAGAATGGGAGAAAATATTTGCAAACGAATCAACGGACAAAGGATTAATCTCCAAAATATATAAACAGCTCATGCAGCTCAATATTAAAGAAACAAACACCCCAATCCAAAAATGGGCAGAAGACCTAAATAGACATTTCTCCAAAGAAGACATACAGATGGCCAAGAAGCACATGAAAAGCTGCTCAACATCACTAATTATTAGAGAAATGCAAATCAAAACTACAATGAGGTATCACCTCACACCAGTTAGAATGGGCATCATCAGAAAATCTACAAACAACAATTGCTGGAGAGGGTGTGGAGAAAAGGGAACCCTCCTGCACTGTTGGTGGGAATGTAAACTGATACAGCCACTATGGCGGTTCCTGAAAAAACTAAAAATAGAATTACCATATGATCCAGCCATCCCACTGCTAGGCATATACCCAGAGAAAACCATAATTCAAAAAGACACATGCACCCCAGTGTTCATTGCAGCACTATTTACAATAGCCAGGTCATGGAAGCAACCTAAATGCCCATCGACAGACGAATGGATAAAGAAGATGTGGTACATATATACAGTGGAACATTACTCAGCCACAAAAAGGAACGAAATTGGGTCATTTGAGGAGACATGGATAGACCTCGAGACTGTCATACAGAGTGAAGTAAGTCAGAAAGAAAAAAACAAATATCGTATATTAACGCATATATGTGGAATCTAGAAAAATGGTATAGCTGAACCAGTTTGCAAGGCAGAAGTTGAGACACAGATGTAGAGAACAAACGTATGGACACGAAGCAGGGAAAGCCCCCGGGGTTGGGGATAGTGGTGTGATGAATTGAGTGATTGGGATTGACATGTATATACTGATGTGTATAAAATTGATGACTAATAAGAACCTGCTGTATAAAAAAATAAATTAAATTAATTAAAAAAAAAAAAGAAGGACCAAGATTGGATGGCAACTTCACAGTTTACTAGTTAGGTGACCTTGGACAAGCCACTTAAACTTTTTGGGCCTCAGTTTATTGACCTGTAAAAGGGGAATGATATCTCATGGAATCGTTGTAAGATTTATCAATGTTTGGGGCACAGGATCAAGCTCTGGTTTTAAGAACTGTGGGAACACAACTTATACCCTCAGTGAATTTGATGGTTAGTAGGAAAGACGGTAGAAAGTGAAGTGAGATTATGTGGTCTGGATGCCGCCCTGGGCCCCTTCCTCTGACAGCCCGAGACCATCTGCCGTGACCCCTCCCCTCCACCAAAAAGCAACCTGGGGCTGATTATAGGTTTCATCCCCTTTCCTATGATCTGTTCTTCTTTCTTGAAGGCCTTTTTCTCCCACAAAAGTGACTCTCTCTCCATCAGTATCAAGCAATACCTGGTTTGCTAACCTCTGATAAAGTCTGTTGTGTATTACTTAGTGCAGGCGTGACATTGTAAAAGCCTGTTCCTAGAAAAAGTAAAAGCTTCATCCAAGGGAAAATATCCCCATCACGAGGAGATGGGGTACCACTTGGGGTGCAAGCTCCTGGATTTGTATGCAGAGTCCTGTGCATGTGTGACTTTAGCATTTTTACACGGTACAATCTGTAACTTTCACCAGGTTCTCCAGGGGATCCATCACCCTGAAAAGGTTAAAAGCCAAATCTCTCCATGAGAACATTGCAGACAAAGCAGCAGGCCCAACGTGGCAGACAGTTTCATGTAGGATAGACACTGTCCCCCAGTTGTCAATTGTATAATGGCCCTGTCCCATGAACACTGGTAGCTGGCCTGGAAAGTTCAACCTAAATCAAGTCTTTTCCCAGTTACTTTCCAGCCTACAAGGATAAGCATGGCCTCTTGCACAATTTTCTACCAGGGAAGCTCCAAGGTCCTTTAAGCAGTGGTACAGGGCCTTATAAACCATCCTCAAAGAAGCATGAATTTTTATTTCCCTGAAAATTGGTCATCCTTCTTTGAGACATTTTTATGGACTTGTCTCTCTAGTAAGCCTTTACTCCTAGGTCCTATGGAAGGCCAACTTTATTAGTCCAGCTATGCCTCAGACCCTTTGTAAAATGTTCCTGGGATCTCCTGCCGGGTAGAGGAAATCTAGGAGTGACTCAATCCTCAGTGGGTAACTAGAAGAAAGATAAAAGCCAAAAGGAAAGAGAAAAAAATGCCTAAAAGATAAGAAATCTGCTATATAATAAAATCGGACTCAATTCAGGATTAGTCTCTTTTAATATGGAAACCACATATGAGATCTTGGAATATACGAAGGCAACTGTAAATTCCTCCTATGAAGCTGGAAACCACTCCTGGGAGCCAAACTAGAAAATCAATTTACAATCAATTAGAAAAACGCAATGTTACCTTAAAAGGCTTCTAGGCCACGATTTGAACTGTAGTTTGATTGATACACAGTGAGCATGGGAATAGGCTCTGGAGATGGACTTCCCTGGGTATCAATCCTAGCTTCTGTGCAAACACGGGAAAATATATTTCTCTTGTACATCAGTTTCTACAAGAGGTTGTGATGAAAATTACATGAGTTAATATATGTAAAGTGCTTAGAACAATATCTGACATTATAAATGTTCAGTAAATACAGTCTCTTACTAACATTATTATTTTAGCTGACTTTTTTTCTTAAGTTAATAACTGTATTCATGTAGGAATCATCCACTCAAATATGAAAATGTCTTGGAAGAGCCATTCAAGGGTCTATCTGAATGGTGCCCAGGGTGGATGGTGCCTCAACTCATTCACACAGGTCGGAAGAGCAGGTGCATCGTGCTCTGTAACTTTCAGGAGATGACATCAACCAATCACATTTCTCTCTACTCCCCCTGGATGTGTGTTACACGTTGGTCCTCCATGTAGGTTTGCCGATAAGGCACAATGCCCTGACCTGTGAAAGTGGAACTCCAAGTCTGCTGGACGCATTATAATCTAACAAGTTATTATTCTGAGTTTTTGACATCTATCTTTTTTGAGTTTACTTAATGTTGGTCAGTCACCTGCAATTCCATGATCTCTGGGTATTTTATCAGATTTAATTTGGGGTCATAACATCCTAAGGGCCACGGTCTCACCCCTGCATTTTCATCCTCCTCCTATACCCCGCCCCCTGGGACTCTGAGGTCACCTGTTTGTGTCTCTGCCTGCTGTGGTGGAGACCGCCTACACAATCTGTGCGTGCCCCTCTTCAGGAAGTCTGAACTTAAGTCATTAGGGAGTCATTATGATTTTGTTGTAGTTTTCCTGATGTTCCCTTTCAATGTGCAAAAACTTGTGGGAAGTAAACAATTAGTAGATAAGATCACCATGGGCTGGTTGACAGGTGGATTGGAGGAAACTTGGGCCCTGTGGGGAGGGGGATGAAGAGTGGAACTTAACAAAAGATAAGAGATGCAGAGGTGGGCGTCTCGAAGACAGCTTCCTTCTGTGCTGTGTTCTCTTCTTCACACTCTGCTCACCATCGGCTGTGTCATGTCACAGGGTTGCTCTCTGAGAAGTATCTGTGCAGTGACCACAGAGAGTCTGTGTAGCGGGAAAGTCAGAGGTCCCCTCAAGCTAGAAACGGCATGTAATAGGAAGAGGATGGAGTGAGGAGGGAGGAGGCATTTTCAGACAACTGCCAGGAGATAATATGGTCTCATTCTAAAATCCATTGAGTAAGTAACGTGTAAGGGAATAATAGGACTCTAGCAATTTCATTTTGCATTTTTAATGTTTGGCCAGGAAGTACCAACAGAGCAAGAATGAACATTTATTTTCGTTTTTCCTGCTGAGGCAAATCAGTGATAGAAGATTGAACATCTCAATGCAGAGATTCAACTAAGACCACACTCAGTGTATTCACAGAAGGCCAATCTCTTAGGGTAGTGGAGAAGTTAACTACTTTTAAATAATCAGATGTGGAATTTAAAGAAAGATAGAGCCTTGACCCTTATTGGTAATGATTAAGGCTGTTTACAGAAATTCTGGCTTTGCTCTTTCTGGGTATTGTAGAAGGATTGTACTTCACAGCTCTCCTTGAAGTTGACTAGGCCATTTTGCTTGTTTTGTTTAACCAATAATACCTTAGTGGAGGTGACATGTCACTCCTAGGTGTAAACTCTAGGTTCAGTGCTCTGGTGGCCATGGTCTTCCCTCTGATTGTGGAAGCATATGCCAAGATACAACCTTCCCCGTGAGTAGGACCACCCTCCTGGCCCTCACTGGACGTGTGGCATGAGTGATAAATATTTGATATATGAAGCCATTGAGATTTTTAGATTGTTTTTTGCACAGTAAACCTAGCCTGTCCTGACTGAGGCAAACTGCTGAGAAAAGTATATTATCCTGGATGTTGAGAGATTTGTGTTGTAGACTGATCATTTTCTCTGTAACCCTGAGAAAATAATTTCTTTGGGCCACTGAGAGTACTTCTCTCTTTTTAAAAGTCCCCTCCCCAAGTTGGAATGATCCCCGTGGCAATGGATTAGAGTTGAAGGCATCAGTATGATTTCATGTTTAGCTTAATATAAAACAGATGTTACACATAGCAATACTTTTAGATATGTGCATGTACACAGGTTATACATACACATATAACTCCCTGCTCTGTAAGCTGGGAAGACCTAGAAGCAGTAAATACCCTGTTTCCCCACCCCCAGAAGCAACAAGTACATCTAACAGCCAGATTCCTATTTCTAATATCATTCTCCAGTATTAGAAAGCAGGCCCCTTGGAGGAGTGGGGTAGGAAATAGACAAGATGAAATTGAAGCATCTTTTACTGCCAGAAAGTAAGGAAAAGGAAAACACAACAATTCCACAATGCTGGGAGTATCAAAGGGACACAAAGGAACAAACTGAAATAACTCCCGATGTCCAAAGCTGGAACATTTTGAGCAAAAAATGCATAAAGTAATATTGGATTATAACCCAGAGTACAAAATAAATATCTGGACTTCCTGGGCAGTCCAGTGGTTAAGACTTCGCCTTCCACTGCAGGGGGTGCGGGTTCCATCCCTGATCGGGGAACTAAGATCCCACATGCCGTGCAGTGCAGCCAAAAATAAATTAATTAATTTAAAAAACAAAACAAAATAAATATCCATAAGTCTCTACTGATATGAATAAATGATTGAATAAATAAATAAATGAGGAAGAATAAACAAAGCTACAATGCCTGAGAATTCTAAATAATTTATGTAGACACACCATCCCTAAGAAGATGGCACATGACTCCTACCCCTTAAATGTGAACCTCACATAGTGACTTTCTTCCCAAGATTACAGATATGGAAAGGAGGAAAAAAAGATAATTGCAGAGAAACCTGACAAACTCTATCTCAAGCCAGGTGATCAAGGCTTACTTACGTCAACAGTGATACGTCATATGGATAAGCAGGTACCCTTGACATGATGTGATGAGAATGACACTTCACCTTCCCTCAGAATGAGAAAAATCAGGAGAAAAATATCAGGCAGATCCCAATTAAGGGACAGTGTACAGAATACCTAATCAGTATCCCTTAATATTGTCAAGGGCATCAAAATCAAGGAAAGTCTGAGAAACTGTCACAGCTAAGAGGAGCCTAAGGAGACATGAAGACTAAATGTAATGTCTTATCCTGGATGGAATCCTGGAACAGAAAAAGGACATTAGGTTAAAAGCTAATAAAATCTAAATGAAATGTGGACTTGATCTAATAATAATGTATTCACATTGGTTAACTAACATACCACACTAATGTAAGATGTTAACAATGGTGTTAGCTGGATGTGGAGTATATGGGAACCCTCTCTACTATCTTCTCAATCTTTTTTGTAAATCTTAAGCAGTTCTAAATTTAAAAGTTTATTTTAAAAATACCATTTAAAATGCCAGGAAAAAAAATGAGCTACTTACATGTTCAGGCTCTCTGGAAGCTACAACACACTGCACTGACAACTACAAATCTTTACTGAGATAAATTAAAGGCCTAAATAAATTTATACCATGTTCATGGATTAAAGATTCAATATTGTTTTGATGTCAGTTCTCCTCCAAATTGTTCCACAGGTTCATTGGGATCTAAATCAAGACTCCAGCACAACTTTTGCAGAAATTGACAGACTGTTTCTAAAATTAATATGAAAATGAAAATGACCTAGTGTATCCAAAGCATGTTTGAAGAAGAGCATTTTGTGCACAATGACTATCTATTTCTTGATTTATTATAAAGCTACTCTACTCTATAAAAATACTATAAAGATAAGTAGAAAGAATGGAACAAAATGGAGTAAAAAAGTAGACTGACTTGTAGATGATCAATTGATTTTTGACAAAGATGCAAAGGTAATTCAGTAGGTATGGTGTTCTTAATAAATAGTCCAAGAACAATTGTATTCAATATATCCAAATACCAAAAAAATAAAAAATGGACTTCAATCCATACCTCACACCACATGCAAAAGTAACTTAAAGTGTATCACAGTCCTAAATAAAACATAAATCTATAAAACACCTAGAAGTAAACATAGGAGAAAATCTTTGTCATCTGAGGTTAGACAGTGTTTTCCTAGATACAACACCAAAAGCACAATCCATAAAATAAAAAATAAATACGACTCCATTAAAATTTAAAAAAAAAAAAACTTCTCTCTGAAAGATATTGGTAAGGAAATAAAAAGGCAAGCCTTAGACAGGGCAAAGTATTTGCAAATGACATATCTGATAAAGGACTTGTTTCTAAAATATATAGATCACCCTCAAAACAATTATAAGAACATAAACAACTTGTTTTGAAAAGTGAAAAGATTTGAACAGGCATCTCAACAAAGGAGATATATGGATGGTAGATGTATGCTGAGCAAGGTAGAAGTGCTTAACATCATTAAACATTAGGGAAATTCAAACTAGAGCTACAGTAAGACTCCACTACACACCTGTTAATGTCTAAAAGTAAAGACTGACCATCCCAAGTGTTGATAAGGATGTGGGGCAATGGGAAATCTTTCATACAATGCTGGTGGAAATGGAAAAAAGGTACAACTTCTTTAAAAACAGTTCAGAATTTTTTAAAACGTTCAACAACCTACCCTATGATTTAGTCATTCTACTCGCAGGTACTTACCCTAAGAAAGAAAGAATCTGTCCATTCAAAGACTTGTACATGAACATCTATTGAAGCTTTACTTTTAATAGTACAAAATGGATTAAACCAAAATGTGCATCAACAGGCTAACAGATTTACTTTAATTGGTATCTGTTGTATTTTCATCGTATCCCTACAATGGACTACTACTTAGCAATGAAAAGGAATACAAAGTTATAAATACAGTAACATTGATGAATCTCAACGTAATCCTGCCCAATGAAACAAGGCTCTGATAAACTACAATCTGTGTCTCTCCCCTTTTATATTCCCTTGATATTTATATAAAGGTCAGACTAATCTATAGTGGTAGAAAGCCATTCAATGGTGGCCTGTGAACAGAGCAAAACAGGGGGAAATGGGATTACAAAGGACCACAAGGATTTTTTGTGTGGATGGGTGTGTTCATCGTTTTGACAGTGGCACTGATGGTTTCCGTTGTCCAAAATCGATCTAATTATGTACCTTAAATACTGCATTTTATTATATGTCAATTGTTGCTCAATAAAGCTATTAAAGCATATATCCTCATATATCACTTGTACAATAAAAAAATGCTCATAGTAGTTTTAGTCAAATGAGCCCCAGACCAAAAAACAACTCAAACGCTCATTAACAGGAAAATGAAATAAAAAATCTTTATACAATAAAATGTATCACAGCAAAGGAAAAGGAACAAACTTGATACAGGCAACACTAGAGATGAACCTCAAAAACATTCTACTGAGCCAAGGAAACCAGACACAAAATTGCATGATTTGATTTACATTGACTCCAAAAAACCAGTCAAACCATTCACGATGAGAGAAATCAGAAAGTGATTTTTTTTTTCTAGGAGTTGAGGAAGATTGACCAGAAAGGGTGATGAAGAAACTCCCTGGGGTTTAGAAATGTTTCCACGTAGTTTTGAAGATGACGTGCTGTATGCAAAGCACATGGAGCTCTTGAGCTTAATTGGTATCTGTTGTATTTTAATCACACTGCAATAAAAATAACAAAAAACAACTATTCTTAGAGATGATGAGAGGAGATAGGTATATGGGTGGGTGGATGGATGGACGGACAGATAGATGATAGATAGATAGATAGATGAGAGATGAGAGATGATAGATGGATGATAGATAGATGATAGATAGAGAGATAGATAGATAGATAGATAAACAGCTTCCTTTTTAGCGCAGTGGGATGGAGGATCATTTAACAGAAAAAACTGCCACGTTCAAACATGCTCCAGATACCACTGAAGTATTGTTAAAAGCAAATGTATTTGTCCCCGTCTGTCAGGTACAATTAAAAGTCAAAGAAAATGTATTTGCCTAGCTGTACAAGCAGGCAGTGTGCACCATGGACCATCTGGCCTTCCTGGGTTCTGTAGCTATGGCAGACACACCCGCTACTTCCACCTCTGGGGATATCTTGCTCCTTGCCAACTGCTGAGAAAATGCCCAAGATAAAATCCATCAGTCCCTGGTTGTCAGTGGCGTGGGGGAAAGCTGTGGGCATAGTTATAGAGGTGAAGCTTGTCTTCACCCATTTCATTTCCTTTTTAAAATTTTATTTAAATATAGTTGATTTACAATGTTATGTTAGTTTCAGGTGTACATCAAAGTGATTCAGACATATACATATATTCTTTTTCAGATTCTTTTCCGTTATAGGTTATTATAAGATCTTGGGTATAGTTCCCTGTGCTATACAGTAGGTCCTTGTTGGTTATCTATTTTATATATAATAGTGTGTATATTTTAATCACAAACTCTTAATTTATCCCTCCCCCCTTTCCCCTTTGGTAATCATAGGTTTGTTTTCCATGTCTGTGAGTCTATTTCTGTTTTGTAAATAAGTTCATTTGTATCATATTTTAGATTCCACAGATAAATGATGTCATATGTTATTTGTCTTTCTCTGTCTGACTCACTTCACGTACTATGATCATCTCTAGGTGCGTCCATGTTGCTGCAAATGGCACTATTTCATTCTTTTTTATGGCTGAGCAGTATTCCATTGTATACATGTACCACATCTTCTTTATCCACTCATCTGTTGATGGATACTTAGGTTGTTGCTACCATGTCTTGGCTACTGTGAATAGTGCTGCTGTGAACATTGGGGTGCATGTATCTTTTCGGATTAGTTTTCTCTGGATATATGCCCAGGAGTGGGATTGCTGGCTGGTATGAATGCCTCATGTAGGTTTCATGTGTGCAAGTTCAGAGAGTGTACAGGAGACAGACCTGAATATTCATAGTCTCTTTCTGCCACCCACTTTGTCCTCGACCTTGGTAAGTTAACATTTTGGTGACTGCAATGGGTAAATAATAAAAATGTCTGGGACTTCCCTGGTGGTTCAGTGGTTAAGAATCTGCGCTTCCACTGCAGGGGCACAGGTTCGATCCCTGGTCGGGGAACTAAGGTCCCGCATGATGCGTGACTTGGAAAAAAAAAAAAAAAAGTCTGCCTAGGATTTGAATTGTTATCATAATTAATAAAGTAACAGATTAAAAACAACTGGTAAAGTGCTGTGCACTTGATATACACTCTAATTGACACATTTCACTGTTATCATCTCAGAAAATATTCCATCACTTTCCTGAAGGGACACAAATAACTAGGGCATATATATGTACTCACACATAAGTATTACCCGTCAGATTCTCTTTTATGAGATGGGGAAACAGGAGGCTAATGGAAAAAAATCATAAATTCTATGACTAAATAATTGAACCAGGAGAGAGCGATTTCCCAAAACAAATTCAGGATTTTTAAAAGTGGGTGAGTATCTATGTTGTGAGTGGATAGATGAAAGTTACAGGCATACATACCACCTGGCATTGAATTTTCATATTGCCTCCAATCTGTGAATAAAGAGTTCTTACAGTGGTCTGGGATAATCCCTATTTGAGACACAAAAAGGAATCAGAGAGTTGAAATGAAACCAAGTAATAGACTCTATTCAGTGCAACAAAACACTATCCATGGTACTTTCATATCAGCTGAACTTATGGGCATGTGCTGTGTGTGTGTGTGTTGATTTGCATACACGTTGAGCTGTAGCCACACACTGGCCTCTGAGAATTTCTTCAGAAATACCAGGCATATTTTACCCCCATTTTGGAGTGGGGCTTTTACACCTACTTCTCTCTTCTTGGAACACCAGTTCCTTAAATATTCCCCTTGTTGCTTTCAGGTCCCTGCTCAAATGTTACCTTTTAGAGATACCTTCTATGAACATCTTAGACAAACAGAGCCCAGAGCCTTCTCCTTCTCCTTAAGTAGTTTTATTTTTCTTCACAGTGTTTATCACAACCTCATGATACAGTGATATTTATTTATTCATCTATTAGGACCCCCTCTTCCCCTCCACACACACATGCTAGAATGTTAGTCCCATAAAGCCTGTAATCTCTGTAACCCTAGAGCCTAGGATGATGCCTGCACACAGCTAAGACTTGAGAAATATTTGTTGAATAAAACACTACACCAGTAAAGGATGCATCTTTTACTGCACTCATTTTTTAAAAAACAGATCTCCAGGATTCTTGGAGGTAAGTCGTTAAAGAAGTGAAATGATCAATGGATAGTAAAGATTTTGACTCTAAAAGCATCTGTAGATTGAGGTTTGCACAGGTGAATGCCTGCTAGGCACAATCCAATTCCTGTTAAAATAATTAACTTTATGTTTGCTGCATGCTTTCCATCTTAAGAGGTCGCAGCCTTTAGGACACACTTTGCTGAGCTGGGAGTGGGAGCTAAGTGAGGGTGGTGAGAGAAAGGCAGGACTTCAGGACCTGGACAGAGGCAGTAGGAGGGGTCTACTGAGGACACCAGGGGGAAATCAGGGCCCCCAGCCTGCTTGCCTCCACCTGGAATCCAGCCTCTCGCTGTGACGAAGTGGAACCCTGTTCCGTCTGCAATCACTCCTCTAATCTTGCTCAGGTCAAGCAGGTGTAGGTTCCACAAATACAGCACAGTCAGTCTTGCAGCAGAAGAATCCACAGGCTCGCTGTTGTGGTGGAAAACTAGGAGAGTCAGACACATTGGATAGATTTGCTCTGTTTCTTTTTCTATATTTCAAGTCAAATGGCACTCCCCTGGAAATATAGGATTCCGGCCACTGACAGAAACCCCTTTATTCTCCAAGTGGCTCCGGCAGCCTGTAACTTTGGATGTAGCAATTTGTTCCAGCCTAAGAATGGGGAAGGAAAAGACTCCACTCTAAGGAAACATACTCGTGATTTTTCAGTCTCTTTTGAGCCAATCAGATAGTGAGATAAAAGCTCTAAAGGTGTTTTTCAACCTTTTTAAAAAAAAATCATCCCCTCCAGGGAGACTTTTTGGACATATTTTTTCCTAATTTCCCTCTCCATCCTCATGGCATTACTAAGGAATAAAATTTTGTCAGGTGTGATTAAGTTTCAGAGGAACAAAAACCATTGTAATACCTGAGATTTTTGTTGTCCTTGCAAGAACCAATTTTCTTGGGGACAATGTCTCCTCCATTGAGAACATCCATGCTAAATACATATTTTTATACTTACTCCAAATAGCAGCTTCATGGAGGAGGTTTTACAGTTATTTAAATCTCACAAGGAGGAAAAAAACATGAGAGTAAAATGACTTGAGTTATTTTAAAGTAACTCAGTAAAGTAACTCAGAGTTACTGAGTTAGTAGTAGCTGAGTTAGGATTTGAACCAAGGCTCGCTTGACTTAAAAAAACAAAACGACACCAATTTGTGGTCTTGAACTCTATGCAGTGTGGCCTTGAGCATGAGAAGAAAGTCACAAATGACAAATCACAACGAACGTGTGCAAAGCAAATGCTTACTGAGCCTTTTCAGTTATTTTGCAAGAATCTGTCTGGGGTACTCAGTCAGAATTTACTCTAGTCTGCGAGTTCTCTCAAAGATTTCATATTTTTAAATATTAGCTTTATTGGGACTTCCCTGGTGGTCCAGTGGTTAAAAATCCACCTTCCAATGCAGGGGACGTGGGTTTGATCCCTGACTGGGGAACTAAGTTCCCACAAGCCACAGGGCAACTAAGACTGCATGCTGCGACTACTGAGCCTGTGCTCCAGAGCCCGTGAGTCACAACTACTGAGCCTGTGCGCCACAACTAGAGAGAAGCCAGCCCGCTGCAATGAGGAGCCCTTGCTCCACAACCAAGACCAGACACAGCCAAAAATAAAATAAAATAAATAAATAAATACTAGCTTTATTGAGATACAATTAACATAATGATAAAACTTACTCTTTTACAAAGTGGAATTCAGTATCTTTTAGTGTATTCACTGAGAGGTGCAACAGTCATCACTATCTAATTTCAGAACATTTTCATCAGTCCAAAAAAGAAACCCCATACTCATTAACCACTGTGCTACCTTTCTCTCAATACCTGGCAACCACTACCACACTCCCTCTTTCAGAGGATTTGTCTATTCCAAACAATTCCTATGAATGGAGTTATATAACATGTGGCCTTTTGTGACTGACTTCTCTTATGCAGGATAATGTTTCCAAGATATATTCATGCTGTAGCACCTATAAGTACTTAATTCCTTTCTATATCTGAATAATAGTCCACATTTTGTTTTTCCACTCATTAGTTGATGGACATTTGGGTTGTTTCCAGTTTTGGGCTATTATGATTAATTCTGCTATGAACATTCTTGTACAGATTTTTGTGTGACTACGTGGTTCCAATTCTCTTGGGTACTGTGGAAGGCAGAAGAATGCACCCCGCCAAAAATGTCCATGTTCTAATCTCCAGAATCTATGAATATGTTTTGCTACATGGGAAAGGGAAATTAAGGTGGCCAATCAGCTGATCCTAAGATAGTGGGATTCTCCTGGGTTGTCTGTGCAGGTGCAATGTAATCACGAGTCCCTGAAAGTGGAAGAAAGAGGGAGAACTGGAGGTCAGAGGGATATGAAGTGAGAAGGATGTATCTGCTGTATCTGGTTTTGAGGGTGAAGGAAAAGTGTCAAAAGCCCAAGAATGTGGGCAGAAAAGGCAAAGAAATGGACTCTCCATTTGAGCCTCCAGAGGAGCAGAGCCCTGACGACCCCTGGATTTTTTTTTTTTAATTTATTTATTTTTATTTTTGGCTGTGTTGGGTCTTTGTTTCTGTGTGAGGGCTTTCTCCAGTTGCGGCGAGCGGAGGCCACTCTTCATCACGGTGTGCGGGTCTCTCACTGTCACGGCCTCTCCCGTTGTGGAGCACAGGCTCCAGACGCGCAGGCTCAGTAGTTGTGGCTCACGGGCTTAGTTGCTCCGTGGCACGTGGGATCTTCCCAGACCAGGGCTCGAACCCGTGTCCCCTGCATTGGCAGGCAGACTCTCAACCACTGCGCCACCAGGGAAGCCCGACCCCTGGATTTTAGCCCACTGAGACCTGTGCTGGGCTTCTAACTTACAGTACTGGTGGATAACACATTTGCACTGTTTTATGCCATTAAGTGTGTGGTAGTTTGTTACAGCAGCCCAAACAGGTGTATACCTAGTAGTGGAATTGCTGGGTCGTGTGGTAACTCTATGTTTAACATTTTGAGGAACTGCCAGACTGTTTTCAAAAGCAGCTGCACTGTTTTCCATTGCCACCAACAGTGTATACTATTAAGCCTCTGCAGTAACTTCTTCATTGTTCTTATTGTGCCTTCTCTATTCTAGAATTTCTATTTGGAAATATATCTGTATGTAATTATTTGGTGAGTTATTATTGTCATACTTTTCTTTAGTTCTTTAGATTTGATTTCCTTTAGTTCTTTGAACATATTTAAAATAAGTCATTTAAGTTTGTTGTTCAAGAAGCACGGTGTCCTTGCTTCCTTGGGACAGTTTCTATCGACTGCTTCTTTTCCTGCGTATGGACCATACTTCCTTGTGTTTTTCCCCCTCTCTCATAATTCTTTGTTGCCTGCTGACCAATTTAAGTATTGTAATGGGGTAACTCTGGAAATCGTATTTTCCTCATATGGAAAATGTGAGGTCCTTGTTTATTGTTTGTTGCTGCTGTTGCCATGTTTGTTTAGTGACTTTGCTTGAGCTAGTTCTATCAAGTCTGCATCCTTGTCCTATGTGGCCACTGAAGTCTCTGCAGCTAATGTGGTGGTTAGCGAATGACTGGCAGAGGTTTCCTTAAATATCAACATATCCCTGAACTCCTTGAACCCACATGGTCTCCCCTCCCTTGAGGGTCTTTGCCTCAAGACCCTCAGCAGCCAGACCCATGCAGCTCTGCCTTAGCCTTCACTTCCTCCTGGAACGTACCCTCCAGGTCAGCCAGCAGTGAGAGACCAGAGTCTCTCAGACCGTTCCTGGGCATGTGTGTGGACTTCTAGATCCCCAGGGTGTGTTGGAGCTTTGTAAAGCCTACCAAGGATGTCTCACTCTGAAGCTTTCCTTCCATTTTTGATCAGCCTCCTGTTCTATTATCATTGCCTCCTCAGCTTCGATGTTAAACAGTTGCTGGTAATTTTTTTCAACAAACATCCCCAGGGGAAGCACTGTTTGTACTGAGTGAGCTCTGAGTCAGGTCAAATTAAACAAGTCCTCCTCATGGGCATATTCAGGGAGCTGCTAGTCAGGTCAAGTAATGACAATTCTTGGAAAACCGTGCTTCTTGAGGAGCTGTGGGTTTCTGCAGTTCCAGTGATTGCAGGCTGGTGAGAGGTGGGTGGGACAGTGCAAGTGAAAACACAGCGCTCACTGTTCTTGTTGAGATGCCGTCATTTTTCTTGAATAAACTCTCCTTGCATTGTTGCAAGGCAATCATCAGAATTTTTTAAAATTTAGAGTTTTTAAATGTTTATTTTGACAGTTGTTGCAGTGGTCTTGCTTCTTTGATGGAGGAATGGATTTTCAGGGCTCCTTATTCCAACATTCTGGATGTGCTTCCTTCTTCCAGGCCCCATTTTCTGAGGATGTTGCTTCTCCACGTTCAGTTAGTGGCTCTCTTTCATGGCGACCCTCAGTTGACAATTGATGAAGGTTTCAGGTCCATAGTCCAGTAGTACTCATTTCAGTCATTCAGTTCCTCAGTTTTGCTGTCAAATCACTGCACACCCACAGTCCTTTAACCCTTAGGCTTTGCACAGCGACATGTTCCTGAGTCTTCCCTTCACTCCCTCTCCTCAACTAGATCCTCCAAGTTGCCTGAGCAAAATGCCAAGAACATGAAGCTGCCTCTGCAGAGCTGTTGCCTGGCGGATGTGGCTGGTGTGGCCCTGGGCTGTAACCACCAGGTTGAGACTTTCCAGGTTCCACTGCCATCGTGGCAAGGAGCCAACCACTCCCTGTATCCACAGATTCCTACAGTGTGGGCGTTTGTCATATATATATATATATATATATATATATATATAGCAAGAGGAAGAGAGAGCCAAATAGCAGTCACCCTATGACGTTTGGGATTATCATCCATTTTGTGGATCTTGAATAAATAAATAAATTTTAAAAAGAGGGTAGAGGAAAAGTTAAAAAAAAAAAAAAAAGACAAGCAGTTAGTAACAGCAGAGCAAAACGATACAAAGACCCTGAGACCCTAATAGCACTGTTGAACTACTCCATTCAAAACCCTAGACTGGGCTTCCCTGGTGGCGCAGTGGTTGAGAGTCCGCCTGCCGATGCAGGGGACGCAGGTTCGTGTCCCGGTCCGGTAAGATCCCACGTGCCGCGGAGCGGCTGGGCCCGTGAGCCTATGGCCGCTGAGCCTGCGCGTCCGGAGCCTGTGCTCCGCGGCGGGAGAGGCAACAGCAGTGAGAGGCCCATACCACACACACACACACACACACACACACACACACACACACACACAAAAACCCTAGACTATTGAACAGTAGATGTTTTTAATGTGAAAAAATACAAAACCAGATTATTTGAAGCCACTCTGTAGCAGGTTTTCTGTTACCTGATACATTTTCCCCCCACCTCCCAAATGTTTCCCCAGCCTGTTTCACGTTCAGCTTTGTTGTTGTAAAGCAAGCTTTCTTTCATTTCCTTATTCTTTTTTCTTAGATTCTTTCCCTTAGGTCACAATTAGATCGTGGTCACTGAGAGGACTGTTCTACTACATATTTTAATTTGCCATCTGATTATTGGAGATATTTCACAGACCACACCGAGGAGGCCTTATTGAATGAATCAAAAGCTGGGGTACACGGTCATCAGACGAGAGAGACAATCGTGAAAGTTGTACACACTATTCACACGTGCCTACGTGTGGGCACGTTTCAACATCCATATTGTATCTTTTAAACCGTAACTAATGCTTGACACCACCCATAGAAGCCAAGGGCAAAAGAAACATTTATCCATTGTGTATTACGTGCCTATGTGCCGGAGACTGCGAGATTGCGCTCAGGGTTTTCATTCGTTGTCTCATGTATCCCCACAGTTGGAAAGATTAAACATTATTTCCATTTTCAGACCACAGGGTGAGATTTTGTGAAGCTACGAGTGTCTGGGAGGTTACACAGGTAACCAGCCAGCCAGGAGTGAAACTCAGTTCTATCCGACTCCAAAGCACACTTTGCCACTTGGAAAAGGTGTCTTTGCAGTAATTTTGCATCTGCTGCTTTGTGATGGGGAAGAGAGTTTGGATGCCGCCTGATGGAATTCCTCTTTCCTTCTATTTCCTTTTCACAAGACTGTTGGAAAAAGAATACAGTTGTCGAGATATTCTGCCTAATGCCTGGACTCTGGCAAGAGAGCCAGGGGAGCTGCGATTTTCTATTATAACTGACTAATCCAGTAGAGAGTCACTTAGCACTGAGAGCCCCAGCTTTCCTGAAGCAAATCGATGGGAAGAGGGACCTCTTTTCTGCACCGTCATCCTTACCACTCTGCGTGAAAGGAGACTCGTGTGCTGTGCAGCTGAAAGCGAATAAGTAGTTGGGCCGTTGAGAGCCGGGCCTGTTTTCTTCTGTACCTCCACTCGGGATCCCCGGAGTCTGAGGATGTAGTACCCATGAAGTAAGATACGCTGGGGTTCGGGTGTTGACAACGCAGAACCCCCTGTGAACCAGTTTGGGGCTTTACATTTTTAAACAGCATCCTTTTAACGAATATGGTTTTTCACTAAAATGTTTCAGACCAGTTTTGCTCTGATATGAGGAAGGAAAGCCAACTCTTGCGAAATCCAGTGGGATGAATTTTCAGCACAGAGCTGGGATAAAATAATTTTGCATTTATCATTTAAGTTAATTGTAAGGAGCTGCCGTCTAATGAGCCTTACCTCTAAACTCCATTGAAGACAATAGTTAATTGCTTCATTTTAATAAATGTTGTCAGGATAGTGACTATAACAATGACTGAACACTCAATTACGACTGGCACTGGAAGTGAAGATATACAGAGCTTAATGAGATGCGGGATTGGAAAAGGCAATTAGCACCCAGAGGTGGAATAGGACGTTCTTCTAAAAGCGACATAGAGCAAAGCAGTCTGGTTGAAATAAACACAGAGATTCAGACTGTTGTCATTGCTGAGCACCTGCTATGTGGAGGCGGGTGTGTAGGGCAGTAGGTGCACTCACATGCTTGTTTTGTTTGGTCCTTATTTTATCTGATGAGGAAATTGAGGCCCAGAAGATTATGCAGGTTGTGTAGTAGTACTGTTCCTCAATGGCAGTTTCATGATTCAGAGCCTTTCTTTTTTATTTTTTAAAATTGAAGCAGAGTTGATTTATAATATCATGTTACCTTCAGGTGTACACACCCACAATTCAGTTATACATATATCTATGTATTCTTCTTCAGATTCTCTTCCCTTATAGGTTATTACAAAATACTGAGTAGGGTTCCCTGTGCTATACAGTAGGTACTTGTTCGTTATCTATTTTATACATAGTCGTGTGTATCTGTTAATCCCAACCTTTTAATTTATCCCTCCCCCCGCCCCCTTTCCCCTTTGGTAACCATAAGTTTCTTTTCTGTGTCTATGAGTTTTTTTCTGTTTTGGAAATAAGTTCATTTGCATCTTTTCTTTTTGTTTTTTAGATTCCACATATAAGCGATATCATATGGTACTTGTCTTTCTCTGTCTGACTCACTCCACTTACTATGACAATCTCTAGGTCCATCCATGTTGCTGCAAATGGCATCGGGTCCTTTCTTCTGGAACCAGTTGTTTATAGGATATTGTCCTGTCACTTTTTTTGCTAACTTCTCAATGAATGAAGGTAGAAATCCAGAAAGTCAGTGGATCAGAAAAGAATCTAAGCAAGAGAAACACATTCTACTCCGTGATGGAATATCATATTTGGATTTTCACACACTGTTATGTTCCTGAACCTTACAGAGGTAGATGTCTATAGATGGATGGTTTGCTTCTGCTCCTAGAAATAGGAGGAGCTCTCCCTATATAAATGCGTGGAAACAACTCTTGGCAGGTAAGCTGTACCTCACTTATTTGACCAGACATTTGCCACCTGTATCTAGGGCAATGCAATTTGTCTTTACTTGCTTCCCTCCCACTGCATGACTTAAAGATGCCTGATTCAGGTTGTCTTAACCCAGCTTCCTCAGAAACCAGAGCTGCAGAAAAAAAAAAAAAAAAATAGCTGGGACGCTTTTGTTAGGAGGGGGCAATGGAAGAAAGAGAAAGCGGGGAAAGAAAGGTGGAGACCAGTGCGGGTGGGGCTCTAACACACTCACCTCTGCTCCCCGGCAGGTCCCCATGGGCCACTGCCCGTGATTTAGCAGATGGACTCATGCAGAACAGCAGCATTTCTATCAAAGCTTCATAGAAAACCATGCTTTGGAAACGTCCATCCCAGCTCCCTGTGATTGCCTGCAGTCTTCCTAGATCAGAGTCTACTCCCCCTTGCTTCCGGGTTGTGTAACCTCACCATTTCAGCAGCTACCGAGGACATGCACATCGTGCGCTGCTCTAGGACTGCCTGGGCCCACAGAGAGCTGCTGGCGATGGGAGAAAGCTGTCTTTCTGGTCACCTAAATTGCCCTGGGAGCAGTCACCAGAAGATGGCTGGTGGAAAAGGATTTTGATTTGCTCATGACCTGTTATGCAACAGTGGCTCAGAATTCATTGGTAAAGCAAGCAGCAGGTGTGCCAGACATGGATGAAACAGAAAATCTAGTACATCTTGGTCATGTATTCAACCAAGAATCTGCTAATCACATACATGATGACAAAGGGATACAATTGCTGAGAATACAATTTTAGCTATTTTTCATTCAGGCCCTACTATATATAAAATAGATAACCAACAAGGACCTACTGTATAGCACAAGGAACTCTGCTCAGTACTCTGTAATGACCTATATGGGGAAGGAATCTGAAAAAAGGGTGGATATATGTCTGTGTATAACTGAATCACTTTGCTGTACGCCTGAAACTAACACAGCATTGTTTATCAACTATACTCCAGTACAAAATAAAAAAAGATCACAGGTCTTGCTATAACATTGAGAAAACATAGGTTAAGCTTTCAGATTTTATATAAATGAGCGCTGGATGTGAAGAAACAGGATAAGCTAACTTCCAGACAGGACCAAAGCCTTCTTCTGATGGGCAGAGACAAGTAGCCACTTCATCCCTGTGGGCATTTGCCGGGTCTGGTAGCACAGCCTAGGAGGAGCATTGAGGAAGCAGTGGAATGTTGCAGGTCGAAGAGAAAGTACCTGAATTCTTTTGTTTTCATTGACGTAGAGTTGATTTACAATATTGTGTTAATTTCATCTGTACAGCACAGTGATTCAGTATTTTTGTAGATTATATTCCATTATAGGTTATTATAAGATAATGGGTATAGTTCCCTGTGCTCTACAATAAATCCTTGTTGCTTACCTGTTTTATTTATTTATTTATTTATTTTAACATCTTCATTGGAGTATAATTGCTTTACCATGGTGTGTTAGTTTCTGCTGTATGACAAATGAATCAGCTGTACATATACACATATCCCCATATCCCCTCCCTCTTGCGTCTCCCTCCCACCCTCCCTATCCCACCCCTCTAGGTAGACACAAAGCACTGAGCTGATCTCCCTGTGCTCTGCGGCTGCTTCCCACTAGCTATCTATTTTACATTTGGGCTTACCTATTTTATATATAGCAGTTTGTATCTGTTAATCCCATACCCCTAATTTGTCCCTCCCCCCTTCCCTCTCCCGTTTGGAAACCACACGTTTGTTTTCTGTGGCTGTCAGTCAGCTTCTGTTTTGCATATACATTCATTCACATTATTTTTTAGATTCCACGTGTAAGTAATATCATACGGTATTTGTCTTTCCCTGTCTGGCTTATCTCACTAAGCATAGTATTCTCTAGGGCTGTGTTCTTAATGACCCTGCATGAGAAGGAGCTACAACACAGAGCAAGCATGATGACTTGATGGGATTTTTACTGAACACATCGGGATGCAGGGGGCTGGGGGCTCGACTGGGACAGAGAGAAAGAGCTCATGACCATGTGATGTATAACAAATTCAAAGTGCTTTTGGAAGGAGTCACCTGACGTCTGACCCCACTCTCCAGACACAGGAGGGGAATGGCAATCGTTAGAGACCACCCAGCCTCAATCCAGATCAACGCCTCATTAGCTGGAAGCAAGCAGAGCCTTTACTAGGGGAAAATATTCTCCACTTCAGCTTCCACTGTTCCTCTTTGCACAATATCCAACGTGCAATAAAAACTAATTATTTGACATGAAGAAGCAGAAAAATATGACCCATAATCAAAAGAATAAATCTGACAATAGAAGCAGTGTCAAAAATGACCCAGATTTTGAATTAGCAGACAAGGACTTAACAGTGACTAATTTAATGATGTCAAAGAACTTAATGAACGAATGGTCAAATTAGGCAAAAATATGGTACATTTCAGCAAGAAAAAAAAGAAGAAAGGAGGGAAGGAAGGAAGAAAAGAAAAAATGAAAAGAAGAGAAAAAGGAAACTCTTACCAAATGTAAAAACTTCGAATTGAATTGCGAAATATCTGAAATGACGTATTACTGGATGGGTTTAGTAGCAGGAGAAAAGATCAGCAGATCAAAGGCATGTCAAAAATTATATAAGCTGTCAAATCTTGGTCTATTGCTAGTAACTCAAATTTTTATTATAAGTCACTTTTTCTTGCTTACTATCTATCCATTCAGTTTTTTGTTGTCAGCGGGAGATTTTGGATTGTATAGTGTAGTCTCTGTATGCAGTTATCTTCCTCTGAAGAGTGTTGAAGTTTACTTTGGCAGGCACTTAAATGACTTAAAAGTGGCTCACTTTTCTCTTGTGAAGACTGGGTTTTGGGCTTAGTTAAGGTGTGTTGAATTTGGTTTTTCCCTGTTTACTAGGGAGTGGCCTTTCCTGGGTCACAACTGTCTAATTCACCAAGGTCTGTCCTCTCTGGTCAGGCACAAAAGCCAGCATCTCCCTGCATGTGTGACATCTACTTTCTGCTCAGCAGTTAGTTTTCATGCAACTGTTCCTTGCTGTTCTTTCTGTAGATCGCCCTGTGCGTAGCTTGGGAACCACCCAGGCTCTCAGGGGATATGTCTGCAGTCGTCTGGGGTCCCCCTCCCGCCTAGTCCAGCCTCACACAATGGTGCTTCCTCCGTCCAGTGAAGCTCTTGCTTCCTTCTCAGCCCTCTTCCCCTACCCGAGGAAGCTGCAGTGAATAGGGGCTCAAATGTGTGCTTCTTTTGTCTTCAGGGCAGTGACCAGATCCTGAAAGAGCTGTTTTACCCATTTCATCCAGTTGAACAGTGCCTTCCCATCGTGGCCCAAACCGACATTCCTTTGCTCCCTGCTTAGCATTTAACATCCAGACAAAATGGCATTTCTCTATTTTTCTGTCTGATCCCCGAATGCAGAATGAGCCCTTCGACGATCTGGGTCGCACTATACGTTATCTATCAATGCTGTACCTCTGCTGTGGAAATCTGTCACGTTATATACAGCTCTGTAACTGCTCTTCCACACTGTGAGCTCCCTGAGGGTAGTGGCTGAGTCAAACTGCTCTTTTATTCTTTTTTGTTTTTTGAGGTTAATTTGTGCTTTTATTTGCCAGCATAACTTAACTACAGTGGCCTGCAAACGTTTTTGATCTAAAAAGCACATTTTACATCACAATCCAAAACACACACACACACATATATAATAGGTATACATACATAAGTGAAAAAGGTTTGCCAAAAATGTCTACCGTGAATGTTAATTCTTTTTTTTTTTTTTTTTTTTGAGACCTTTTTAAAAAGCAGCTTTAGGTTTACGGCAAAATTGACAGGAAGGCACAGAGATTCCCCCATATACCCCCCCAGACACACACTTGTGTAGCCATTATCAACAGAGTGGTACATTTTTTTTTATTAAACCAAGGATGAACTGCATTGACACAACATAATCACCAAAGTCCACAGTTCACTTTAATGAAGTGAATAGTGTTGCACGTTCTATGGCTCTTTAATTTCCATTCCCAGCACAGTCCTGTGACACATAAAGTAAGGTGATTGGTCCATAGCTGAAATGGAGGGAGTCGCTGGGCATGTGCCCTGCACCGTGGGAAGAAAGTGAGAGGCAGGGACACCTGTAGCTGCAGAAGAAGTGTGGCGCCATCACCTCCCTGATGTGACTTAGGCAGACTTGAACTTATCTCTTTATTTTATTGGACTAGAGTTGATTTACAATGTTGTGTTAGTTTCAGGTGTACAGCAAAGTGATTCGGTTATACATATATATATATACATTCTTTTTCAGATTCTTTTCCATTATGGTTTATCACAGGATGTTGAATATAGTCCCCTGTGCTCTACAGTAGGACCTTGTTGTTTATCCATTCTCTGTATATAGTAGTTCGCATCTGCTGACCCCAAACTCCCAATCCTTCCCTCCCCCACGCCCCTGCAACCACAAGGCTGTTGAACATATTTCTTAAAATAGTAACTGTTTGATGTGCTGCAGATTTGCCCAAGTTTGTATTTAAAAAACCACCTGGACCTTTCTCTGTGCTGCCCTCTTGAGGTGATTCTTCCAGAATAGGCCAATTTTTCAAGGCAAAGGGCTTCTAAGGAATAACAGAAAGCTGAAGGATGCGCTGGTAAAAGGAATAGCTGAAGGAGACAGGGATGCGTGGAGACGGAGCAGTTCTGCATAACCAGACCCAGCCATGGGTATAAGCGTCACCCACCAGAGGTGTGTGGCACTCTTATGGGTTGAATTGTGTTTCCCCCAAAATCCGTTGAAGCGCTAACCTCCAATACCTCAGCTCGCGACTTTGTTTGGAAGTAATCAACTCAGTTCAGATAGGATCGTATTGGAGTAGGGAGGATCCTTAATCCAGTATGACTGGTGGGCTTCGAAGAGGAAGAAGAGGCACACGAGGTGGGAGGATGGAGGGTGGGAGTGATGCAGCTGCCAATCAAGGGAAGCCAGGGGGTGCTGGCAGTGCCAGAGTTAGAAGGGGCAAGAAAGCAGCCTCCTGGGACTTCCCTGGTGGTCCAGTGGGTGAGACTCCGCGGTCCCAGTGCAGGGGGCCCAGGTTCGATCCCTGGTCGGGGAACTAGATCCCACATGCATGCCGCAAGTAAGAGTCCACGTGCCACAACTAAAGATCCCACATGCCACAGCTAAGACCTGGCGCAACCAAAATAAATAAATAAATCATAAATAAAAACATAAGTAAATATTTAAAAAAGAAAGTATCCTCCCTTATAGGCTTGGGGGAGTGTGGCCCTGATGATACCTCGATTTCAGACTTTTGGACTTCAGAACTGTACGGCCGTGCCTTCCTGTTGGCTTAAGCCACCCAGTTCGTGGTCGGTTGTCATGGCAGCCCTGGGAAATGAATGCAGGCGTTAGGAGGTCTTGGGTATAAGAGAACTTGCCATGGTCAGAAGAGCACCGGGCTGGGTTTCAGGAGAAACAGCAATCCCACCCCTCTTTCCTGGGGCGGTGGCGGGGGGGCGGTTCTGGTTCCGCATGATAGCAAGAGTAACTCTGATGGCGCTCGTTGTTTAAACGACCGGGAAGCACTTGCTGGGGGGTTGAGGCTGCATAAAGACTGGTCAACTCAATGGTGGAATGATGATTCCCCAGGAGGCGACTGCTGGGGTTTGGGCTACTGATAGAAACCAGCCCCTGAGAAGCAGGTGCTTTTCAGAAATGTCTATCCCTGTATCTATTTATTCATGTCCCTGTCAAGCCTAAATTTGTCACCTGCTCAGCCACACCTGATAACATCCATGAAACCCTGGGTGAGTCACAACCAGCTGAGGCCTCAGGTGTCATCTGTAAAACAAGAGATTTAGATCACATAGTCCTTAGCATGATTTACAATTGAAAGATAATATGATTGAAAATTTGAAGCAAAAAGGACTTGAAATGACCTCTCAGTGGTGGTTTTGCTAACAGAAAGAGAATTTTCGGTGAAAATAACATTGATTGCTTTGCTGAATATATATATATATATATAAACATATACATGTATATGGAATATATGAGTCCTATTAACTACCAGAATTATCCATTTTCAGAACTGCTCCTTTCTTCACTAGGAACAAATTAGACTTCTATAACAAACTTAAGGTTACCAAAGGGGAAAGGTGGCGGGGGGGGGGGGGATAAATTAGGAGTTTGAGATTAACACATACACACTACTATCTATAAAATAGATAATCAACAAGGACCTATGTACAGCACAGGGAACTCTGCTCAATATTCTGTAATAACCTACGTGGGAAAAGAATCTGAAAAAGAATGGATATATGTATATGTATAACTAAATCACTTTGCTGTACACCGGAAACTAACACAACATTGTAAATCAACTATAATCCAAAATAAAATAAAAATAAACGGAAAAGAACAAATTAGAAATGTGATTGCTCTCAATGTCAGTATTTTTTTCTGGGTATGCTGCAAGTCATTCCCATGTTTTACATTTTATTTTTGTCCTCTATTCGGTAGCAAACTGTTCATTCCATCATCTTGCTTCATCACTCCTACTGCCTTGAAGTTACTCCTTCCGGGTCCTGTCCATTCTTGTTATTTGCTGAGGTTACACTATTGACTGTGATTTACCAACCTGAACAATCTCGCTTTCAGTATCATCATTCACCTCATTAACATGAATAATGGTGTGTCATCTGGTCCCAAGACAACGACAGAGCCTGCGGGGAAATCTGTTCTTATTTAGTCCAAGGACAACACACCTGTGGATAATAGCAAATGCCCTTGGAATTCGGTGTCTTGTTTCTACTCTAAGCTGTGTGTCCTAAGGATGCGAATCAAAACTTTCTGGATTTTTTTATTATTAAAAAGTGTGGGGGGGCTTCCCTAGTGGCGCAGTGGTTGAGAGTCCGCCTGCCGATGCAGGGGGCACGGGTTCGTGCCCCAGTCCGGGAAGATCCCACATTCCACAGAGCAACTAAGCCAGTATGCCACAACTACTGATCCTGTGCTCTAGAGCCCACAAGCCACAATTACTGAGCCCATGTGCCACAACTACTGAAGCCTGCGTGCCTAGAGCCTGTGCTCTGCAACAAGAGAAGCCACTGCAACGAGAAGCCTGCGCACCGCAACAAAGAGTCGCCCCCGCTCACCACAACTAGAGAAAGCCCACACGTAGCAACGAAGACCCAATGCAGCCAAAAATTAACTAATTAATTAATTAGTTAAAAAAAAAACTTATCTTTTGGTTTTTTGGTAATAACCAATGTAACAGATGGGAATGATTTCTCATTGTGGTTTTGATCTGCATTTCCTTGGTGATTAGTGATGCTGACACCATTTCATGTGCCTGGTAGTCACTTGCATGTCTTCTTTGGAGAAATACCCATCCAAGTCCTTTGTCCATTTATTAATCAGGTCATTTTTCGGCTATTGGATTGTAAGAGATTTCAAATATTTTGAATTTTAACTCCTTGTCAGATAGATGGTTTGCACATATTTTTCTCCCATTCCACAGGATTCCTTTTCACTCTGTAATTAGTCTCCTTAGTTGTCTTCATCTCTTTAAAAGCTGAGCATGGAGTAGGAATTTTTCACACTGTAGCACTCCAGAAAGGAAATGAAAAGCAATGGGTAACATCGATGGGAAGTCACACTTGGGGTCAGTGGCTAGACATGTTAAAAATGGCCTGGACTCCCTCATGGGGCAGAGAGCCATCCCTGAGAGGAGAGGTTCTGACAGAAGTGACTGCCTACCAGCAACTGTGTGCAGGGGATGCTTTTTATTTTATTGAAGTGTAGTCGATTTACAATGTTTTGGGTGTACAGCAGAGTGATTCAATTATACTTATATATGTGTATAGATTATTATTATGTATTCTAGATTATTACAAGATATTGACTATAGTTCCCTGTGCTATACAATAGGTCCTTGCTGTTTATCTACTTTATATATAGTAGTATGTATATGTTAATTCCAAACTCCTAATTTACCCCTCCGCCTGTCTTCCCCTTTGGTAACCATAGGTTTGTTTTCTATGTCTGTGAGTCTATTTCTGTTTTGTAAATAAGTTTTGACACATTCGATCAGTCACAGCACCTTCTCCATACACTGCACAAATCTTTTTTTTTTCATTTCAGTTGCGTTTTTACCTTTCTTGAAATAATAAAGCATAATATGCCAAAAATGTTGCTTTTTTCCTTGCATCTTCAATATTAAAATGGCTACACAAAAATTCAACAATTTTGATGTCTTTTTTATTTTATTTTATTTATTTATTTATGGCTGCACTGGGTCTTTGTTGCTGTGCACGGGCTTTCTCTAGTTGTGGCGAGAGAGAGCTACTCTTCGTTGCGGTGCGTGGGCTTCTCCTTGAGGTGTTTTCTCATTGCAGTGGCTTCTGTTGTGGAGCACGGGCTCTAGAATGCAGACTCAGTAGTTGTGGCACACAGGTTTAGTTGCTCCGCAGCATGTGGGATCTTCCAGGACCAGGGCTTGAACCTGAGTCCCCTGCACTGGCAGGCAGATTCTTAACCACTGCACCACCAGGGAAGCCCTTGATAAGTCTTTTTTATTATTTTTTTAATTTTAATTTTTTAAAATTTTTGGCTGCGTTGGGTCTTCGTTGCTGCACGGGCTTTCTCTAGTTGCGGCGAGCGGGGGCTACTCTGTTGTGGTGCGTGGGCTTCTCCTTGTGGTGGCTTCTCTTGTTGCGGAGCACGGGCTCTAGGCGTGCGGGCTTCAGCAGTTGTGGCACGTGGGCTCAGTAGTTGTGGCTTGAAGGCTCTAGAGCGCAGGCTCAGTAGTTGTGGTGCATGGGCTTAGTTGCTCTGCGGCATGTGGGATCTTTCCGGATCAGGGCTTGAACCTGTGTCACCTGCATTGGAAGGAGCTTTTTTTTTTTTTTTTTTTTACGGTACATGGGCCTCTCACTGCTGTGACCTCTCCCATTGCGGAGCACAGGCTCCGGATGTGCAGGCTCAGCGGTCATGGCTCACGGGCCCAGCCGCTCCTCGGCAAGTGGGACCTTCCCGGACCGGGGCACGAACCCGTGTCCCCTGCATCGGCAGGCGGACTCTCAACCACTGCGCCACCAGGGAAGCCCGGCAGGCGCATTTTTAACCACTGCGTGCACCACCACCAGAGAAGTCACCAGTTTTTTAAATGCACACTGATATGACAGCTGTCACATACAATCTAACAAAATTGTTTCAAATGAAGTTAAAGACAACTAAGTGCTACTTGAGTCATCTTATAGAAAAAACCAAACGAACCTTTTGGCCAACCCAATAAAAAATACATACACATGTATTTTTTATTTCATAGAACATTACTAACAAGATATATAACATTACTGTCACCTTGTAAAGTTCCTTCGTGTCCTCCCAATCATGTCTGCCCCTTCCATCTGAGGCAACCACTATTCTGATTTTTTGGGGTCATAGATTAGTTCTCTCTGTTGTGGAACTTCACGTAATGAAATAATTTGCTTGTGGCTTTTTTCACTCAGCACACTGTTTCTGGGATCCTCCATCATATTGGTGTATCGAGCACCTGTTCTTCTTTATTAATGAGCAGTGTTTCATCATGTGACTGTCACGCAGACTGTTTTCTATTCTCCCATTGATGAATACCAGGGCTGTTTCCAGTCTTTGGATAATATTATGAATAAAGATGCTGTGAAGCTTTTTTACAAGTCTTTTAGTAAATAAAAGTTTTATTTCTTTTGGGAAATTGCCTAGGAATTTCTGTGTTTGGGGGTAGATATATATTTAAATTTATGAGAAACTGTCCAACTTTTTCAAAGTGATTGTACCATTTTCTATTCTCACCAACGGTGGTTAGGAATTTCAATTGCTCTCTATGAATTGCATCAGCATTTCATTTTGTCAGATTTTTTATTTTAGCCACTCTGGTGGGTATTTCCTTCACCGTTTAAAATGCCTGGAATCATTTACCAGACTAAATCAGTGTCTAGAAAGTCCACATGTACCTGTATTTCCAAATTTTTATTGTTTCATTTTAAGTAATTTTATTACCCACTTATTTTCTTCAGGAGAACAGTTTTTATAGTGACAAACTCATTATTAACTAGACCTTTTGAAAATGTCATAAGAATGCTGTGAATAATTAAGTACAAAACCTAGAAATGGTGCATGACACCCAAGAGAAACAGAATTCATAGCAAGATCTGGGAGAATGGCTGCAAAATTGTCACAGGTGTAAGGACTTTGCTGCATACACTGTATACAGGTGACCAATGGGAAGAGTTACGTCCTTTGTCTCAGGACAGAAGGAATGTAGGCTTTGGAGCCCAGGTACCTGATTGGTTCTTATTCATCCTACTTCTTATTCACCCTGCTTATTTATCCTTCTTATTCATCCTACTTCTATAACTACTTCTTATTCACCCTACGTATACTATATATACTACTATATATACTACTTCTTAGTCATCGTACTTTATAACTACTTCTTATTCATCCTATAAATACTCTATATGTATATATATACTATATACTTTATATATATATATATACTCTCTCTCTGAATGTTATATATATACTCTTTCTCTCTATATATATATATACACATATATATACATGTATACCGCTTCCTATTCATACTATATATACTATATATGTATATATATACTCTCTCTGTGCCCCCTCTCTCTATATACTACTTCTTATTCATCCTATTTCTATAACTTTGAGCCAGTTATTTAAACTTCCAGTGCTTCCATTTCTTCATCTGTGAAATAAGAATAAGAACAGTACCTGCCTCATAGGATTGTCGTAAGGACTGAATGAATCACTGCATGTAACATGGGACCTAGCATGTTGCCTGGCTGTGGCAGATGCTGCACTGTGCCCCACAGATCCCAGTCCCTCCACCGCATCCCTTCAGCTGCCAGGAGCATCGCTTGCAGAAGTGAAGTAGCTAAAGTCTCCCACATCCAATGACTGGTCCATGTAAGGGTACAAAGACCTGGCCAGCTTGCCTCAATTTGGAATATCTCTTAACAGCCACCCCAGCTCCAGCGCTCACCTATCGTATATATTCCTTTTATTTTATCCTTGCTTCTACTGCTTTAGTTCAACCCTCAATCAGCTTTTGGCAAGATTAATCTAAAAAGCCTTCTAGCTCATTTCCGTGTATCCAGGTCCAGCCCCTTCTAATTCAAATTCATCTCTTACTGAAATAATCTTTTCTATAATGCCAGTCTAATCATGTCACCTTCCTGCTTGAAATAAATCATTTAATGCATCCTCATTGCCTGAAGAACAGAATCTAAAAGTCTCAGCACAGCATAGAGAGCCCTGGAAGATCTAGTCAATGTCTATCTACGTAGGTTTGAATCTTACTTTTCCCCTCCTAACTCTTCCACTCTATAATGGCAGCTGTCAGCAACCATGTACTGTGCTGGTTTGCCCCATGCTTCCTAAGTTATCACGACTTGACACACATGGCTTCCTTAGCCTGGAATGTGAGCCTCCAAACCACGTCATTTTACCCAGCTACCTTCTACTAGACTTTGCAGACTCAGCCCATCTAGTTTAGGAAGCTTTCCCTGACACACCTTCATTCTGGGCTAATTGTTTTTCCTCTGTGTTTCCACTGCGGTTGATAACATCCTAACTGATGAGCGTGGTACATTTCACATAGTACTGCAAGTGTCTGTTTACTTACCTTCTGCATTGATATTTGGATAACTTGTTGGCAGAGATCTCTTATCTTTTAATCCTCAGAACCTCTCAGAATGCCTGGCAACATAGAATATATATTTAGTAAGTACACATTTTTACATGAAGTGAATTCGCTTGCAGAAATCTAGAACACTTACATTCCATACAAACAATAGTGTTGAGAAGGCTCTTTTACTTATTTATTTATTTTAATTGGAGTTTAATTGCTTTACAACGGTGTGTTCATTTCTGCTTTATAACAACGTGAATCAGCTATACATATACATATATCCCCATATCCCCTCCCTCTTGCGTCTCCCTCCCACCATCCCTATCCCACCCCTCTAGGTGGTCACAAAGCACCGAGCTGATCTCCCTGTGCTATGTGGCTGCTTCCCACCAGCTATCTATTTCACATTTGGTAGTGTATATATGTCCATGCCACTTTCTCACTTCACCCCAGCTTACCCTTCCCCCTCCCCGTGTCCTCAAGTCCATTCTCTACATCTGCATCTTTATTCCTGTCCTGGCCCTAGGTTCTTCAAAACCTTTTTTTTTTTTAAGATTCCATATATATGTGTTAGCATATGGTATTTGTTTTTCTCTTTCTGACTTACTTCACTCTGTATGGCAAACTCTAGGTCCATCCACCTCACTACAAATAGCTCAATTTCGTTTCATTTTATGGCTGAGTAATATTCCATTGTATATATGTGCCACATCTTCTTTACCCATTCATCCGATGATGGACACTCAGGTTGTTTCCATCTCCAGGCTATTGTAAATAGAGCTGCAATGAACATTTTGGTACATGACTCTTTTTGAATTATGGTTTTCTCAGGGTATATGCCCAGTAGTGGGATTGCTGGGTCATATGGTAGTTCTATTTGTAGTTTTTTAAGGAACCTCCATACTGTTCTCCATAGTGGCTGTATCAATTTACATTCCCACCAGTGTAAGAGGGTTCCCTTTTCTCCACACCCTCTCCAGCATTTATTGTTTCTAGATTTTTGATGATGGCCATTCTGACTGGTGTCAGGTGATACCTCATTGTAGATTTGATTTGCATTTCTCTAATGATTAATGATGTTGAGCATCCTTTCATCTGTTTGTTGGCAATCTATATATCTTCTTTGGAGAAATGTCTATTTAGGTCTTCTGCCTATTTTTAGATTTGTTTGTTTTTTTGATATTGAGCTGCATGAGCTGCTTGTATATTTTGGAGATTAATCTTTTGTCAGTTGCTTCATTTGCAAATATTTTCTCCCATTCTGAGGGTTGTCTTTTCATCTTGTTTATGGTTTCCTTTGCTGTGCAAAAGCTTTGAAGTTTCATTAGGTCCCATTTGTTTATTTTTGTTTTTAGTTCCATTTCTCTAGGAGGTGGGTCAAAAAGGATCTTGCTGTGATTTATGTCTTAGAGTGTTCTGCCTATGTTTTCCTCTAAGAGTTTTACAGTGTCTGCCCTTACATTTAGGTCTTTACTCCATTTTGAGTTTATTTTTGTGTATGGTGTTAGGGAGTGTTCTAATCTCATTCTTTTACATGTAGCTGTCCAGTTTTCCCAGCACCACTTATTGAAGAGGCTGTCTTTCCTCCATTGTATATTCTTCTCTCCTTTATCAAAATTGAGGTGACCATATGCGCATGGGTTTATTTCTGGGCTTTCTATCCTATTCCATTGATCTATATTTCTGTTTTTGTGCCAGTAAAATACTGTCTTGATTACTGTAGCTTTGTAGTATAGTCTGAAGTCAGGGAGCCCGATTCCTCCAGCTCAGTTTTTCTTTCTCAAGTTTGCTTTGGCTCTGCGGGGTCTTTTGTGTTTCCATACAAATTGTGAAATTTTTTGTCCTACTTCTGTGAAAAATGCCACTGGTAGTTTGATAGGGATTGCATTGAATCTGTAGATTGCTTTGGGTAGTATAGTCATTTTCACAATGTTGATTTTTCCAATCCAAGAACATGGTATACTCTCCATCTGTATCATCTTTAATTTCTTTCATCACTGTCTTATAGTTTTCTGCATACAGATCTTTTGTCTCCTTAGGCAGGTTTATTCCTAGGTATTTTATTCTTTTTGTTGCAATGGTAAATGGGAGTGTTTCCTTAATTTCTCTTTCACATTTTTCACCATTAGTGTATAGGAATGCAAGAGATTTCTGGGCATTAATTTTGTATCCTGCTACTTTACCAAATTCATTGATTAGCTCTAGTAGATTTCTGGTAGCATCTTTAGGATTCTCTATGCATAGTATCATGTCATCTGCAAACAGTGACAGTTTTACTTCTTCTTTTCCGATTTGGATTCCTTTTATTTCTTTTTCTTCTCTGATTGCTGTGGCTAAAACTTCCAAAACTATGTTGAATAGTAGTGGTGAGGGTGGACAACCTTGTCTTGTTCCTGATCTTAGTGGAAATGGTTTCAGTTTTTCACCATTGAGAATGATGTTGGCTGTGGGTTTGTCATATATGGGCTTTATTATGTTGAGGTAAGTTCCCTTTATGCCTACTTTCTGGAGGGTTTTTATCATAAAGAGGTGTTGAATTTTGTCAAAAGCTTTTTCTGCATCTATTGAGATGACCATATGGTTTTTATTCTTAAATTTGTTAATATGGTGTATCACATTGATTGGTTTGCATATATTGAAGAATCCTTGCATCCCTGGGATAAACCCCACTTGATCGAGGTGTGTGATCCTTTAAATGTGCTGTTGAATTCTGTTTGCGAGTATTTTGTTGAGGATTTTGTATCTATGTTCATCAGTGATATTGGTCTGTAGTTTTCTTTCTTTGTTACATCTTTGTCTGGTTTTGGTATCAGGGTGATGGTGGCCTCGTAGAATGAGTTTGGGAGTGTTCCTCCCTCTGCTATATTTTGCAAGAGTTTGAGAAGGATAGGTGTTAGCGCTTCTCTAAATGTTTGATAGAATTCGCCTGTGAAGCCATCTGGTCCTGGACTTTTGTTTGTCGGAAGATTTTTAATCACAGTCTCAATTTCAGTGCTTGTGATTGGTCTGTTTATATTTTCTATTTCTTCCTGGTTCGGTCTTGGAAAGTTGTGCTTTTCTAAGAATGTGTCCATTTCTTCCAGGTTGTCCATTTTATTGGCATATAGTTCCTTGTAGTAACCTCTCATGATCCTTTGTATTTCTGCAGTGTCAGTTGTTACTTCTCCTTTTTCACTTCTAATTCTATTGATTTCAGTCTTCTCCCTTTTTTTCTTGATGAGTCTGGCTAATGGTTTATCAATTTTGTTTGTGTTCACAGTGAATCACCTTTTAGTTTTATTGATCTTTGCTATTGTTTCCTTCATTTCTTTTTCATTTATTTCTGATCTGATCTTTATGATTTCTTTCCTTCTGCTAACTTTGGGATTTTCTTTGTTCTTCTTTCTCTGATTCCTTTAGGTATAAGTTTAGGTTGTTTATTTGAGATGTTTCTTGTTTCTTGAGGTAGGATTGTATTGCTATCAACTTCCCTCTCAGAACTGCTTTTGCTGCGTCCCGTAGGTTTTGGGTCGTCGTGTTTTCATTGTCATTTGTTTCTAGGAATTTTTGGTTTCTTCAGGGATCTCTTGGTTATTTAGTAGTGTATTGTTTAGCCTCCATGTGTTTGTATTTGATATCTAGTCTCATAGCGTTGTGGTTCGAAAAGATACTTGATACAATTTCAATTTTCTTAAATTTACCAGGGCTTGATTTGTGACCCAAGTTATGATCTATCCTGGAGAATGTTCCATGAGCACTTGAGAAGAAAGTGTATTCTTTTGTTTTGGATGGAATGTCCTCTAAATATAAATTAAGTCCATCTTGTTTAATGTATCATTTAAAGCTTGCGTTTCCTTATTTATTTTCATTTTGGATGATCTGTCCATTGGTGAAAGTGGGATGTTAAAGTCCCCTACTATGATTGTGTTACTGTCAATTTCCCCTTTTATGGCTGTTAGCATTTGCCTTATGTATTGAGGTGCTCCTATGTTGGGTGCATAAATATTTACAATTGTTATATCTTCTTCTTGGATTGATCCCTTCATCATTATGTAGTGTCCTTCTTTGTCTCTTGTAATAGTCTTTATTTTAACGTCTATTTTGTCTGATATGAAAATTGGTACTCCAGATTTCTTTTGATTTCCATTTGCATGCAATATCCTTTTCCATCCCCTCACTTTCAGTCTGTATGTGTCCCTAGGTCTGAAGTGGGTCTCCTGTGGACAGCATATATACGGGTCTTGTTTTTGTATCCATTCAGCCAGTCTATGTCTTTTGGTGGGAGTATTTAATCCATTTACATTTAAGTTAGTTATCGGTATGTATGTTCCTATTACCATTTTCTTAATTGTTTGGGGTTTTTATTCTAGGTCTTTTCCTTCCCTTTTGTTTCCTGCCTAGAGTAGTTCCTTTAGCATTTGTTGTAAAACTGGTTTGGTGGTGCTGAATCCTCTTAGCTTTTGCTTGTCTGTAAAGGTTCTAATTTCTCTATCGAATCTGAATGAGATCCTTGCTGCGTAGAGTAATCTTGGTTGTAGGTTTTTCTCTTTCATCACTTTTAATATGTCCTGCCACTCCCTTCTGGCTTGCAGAGTTTGTGCTGAAAGATCAGCTGATAACGTTATGGGGATTCCCTTGTATGTTACTTGTTGTTTTTCCCTGGCTGCTTTTAATATTTTTTCTTTGTATTTAATTTTTGATAGTTTCATTAATATGTGTCTTGGCATGTTTCTCCTTGGATTTATCCTGTTTAGGACTCTCTGCACTTCCTGGACTTGATTATTTCCTTTCCCATATTAGGGAAGTTTAATCTCTTTAAATATTTTCTCAGTCCCTTTCTTCATCGCCTCTTCTTCTGGGACACTATAATTCAAGTGTTGGTGCATTTAATGTTGTCCCAGAGATCTCTGAGACTGTCCTCAATTCTTTTCATTCTTTTTTCTTTATTCTGCTCTGCAGTAGTTATTTCCACTGTTTTATCTTCCAGGTCACTTATCCGTTCTTCTGCCTCAGTTATTCTGCTATTGATCCCTTCTAGAGAATTTATAATTTCATTTATTGTGTTGTTCATCACTGTTTGCTCTTTAGTTCTTCTAGGTCCTTGTTAAACGTTTCTTGTATTTTCTCCATTCTGTTTCCAAGACTTTGGATCATCTTTACTATAATTACTCTGAATTCTTTTTCAGGTTGACTGCCTGTTTCGTCTCCATTTGTTTGGTCTGGTGGGTTTTTACCTTGTTCCTTCATCTGCTGTGTATTTCTCTGTGTTTTCATTTTGCTTAACTTACTGTGTTCGGGATCTCCTTTTTGCAGGCTGCAGGCTCGTAGTTCCATTGTTTTTGGTGTCTTCCCCTAGTGGGTTAGGTTGGTTCAGTGGGTTGTACAGGCTTCCTGGTGGAGGGGACTGGTGCCTGTGTTCTGGTGAATGAGGCTGGATCTTGTCTTTCTGGTGGGCAAGACCACGCCTGGTGGTGTATTTTGGGGTGTCTGTGACCTTATTATTATTTTAGGCAGCCTCTCTTCTAATGCGTGGGATTGTGTTCCTGTCTTGGTAGCTGTTTGGCATAGGGAGTCCAGCACTGTAGGTTGCTGGTCGTTGAGTGGAGCTGCGTCTTAGCGTTGAGATGGAGATCTCTGGGAGAGCTTTTGCCGTTTGATATTACATGGAGCCAGGAGGTCTCTGGTGGACCAGTGTCCTGAACGTGGCTCTCCCACCTCAGAGGCACAGGCCTGATACCCGGCTGGAGCACCAAGACCCAGTCAGCCACATGTCTCAGAAGAAAAAGGAGAAAAAAAGGAAGAAAGAAAGAAAATAAATAAGTAAAATAAAATAAAGCTATTAAAATAAAAAATAATTTAAAAAGAAAGAAAGAAGAGGGCCACCAAACCAAAAAACAAATCCACCAATGATAACCAGCGCTAAAAACTATACTAAAAAAAAAAAAAAAAAAATGGAGAGACAGACCCTGGGACAAATGGTAAAGGCAAAGGTATACAGACAAAATCACACAAAGAAGCATACACATACACACTTCCAGAAAGAGGAAAAGGAAAAAATATATATGACTATATATTTAAAAAAAAGGAAGAGAACAACCAAATCAATAAACAAATCTACCAATGATAATAAACTCTAAATACTAAACTAAGATAAACATAAAACCACAAACAAATTAGATGCAGAAAGCGAACCCCAAGTCTACAGTTGCTCCCAAAGTCCACCGCCTCAGTTTTGGGATGGTTCGTTGTCTATTCAGGTATTCCATAGATGCAGGTACATCAAGTTGATTGTGGAGATTTAATCCTCTGCTCCTGAGGGGCTGGGAGAGATTTCCCTTTCTCTTCTTTGTTCTCACAGCTCCCGGGGCTCAGCTTTGGATTTGGCCCCGCCCCTGCGTGTAGGTCACCTGAGGACTTCTGTTGTTCACTCAGATAGGACAGGGTTGAAGGAGCAGCGATTAGGGGGCTCTGGCTCACTCAGGCCGGGGGGAGGGAGGGGTAGGGAATGAGAGGTGAGCCTGGGCCAGCAGAGGCCGGCGTGACGTTGCACCAGCCTGAGGCCCGCCGTGTGTTCTCCGGGGAAGTTGTCCCCGGATCCCGGGACCCTGGCAGTGGCGGGCTGCACAGGCTCCTGGGAGGGGAGTGTGGAGAGTGACCTGTGCTCGCACACAGGCTTCTTGGGGGCGGCAGCAGCAGCCTTAGCGTCTCATGCCCGTCTGTGGGGTCTGCGCTGATCACCGCGCTTGCGCCCGTCTCTGGAGCTCATTTAGGTGGTGCTCTGAACCCCCTCTCCTTGCGCACCCTGAAACAATGGTCTCTTGCCTCTTAGGCAGTTCTAGACCCTCTCCCGGACTTCCTCCCGGCTAGCTGTGGCGCACTAGCCCCCTTCAGGCTGTGTTCACGTCACCAACCCCAGTCCTCTTCCTGGGGTCTGACCTCCGAGGCCCGAGCCTCAGCTCCCAGCCCCGCCCCCTCCCGGCAGGTGAGCAGACAAGCCTCTCGGGCTGGTGAGTGCCGGTTGGCCCTGATCCTCTGTGCGGGAATCTCTGCGCTTTGCCCCCCGCACCGTGTGGCTGCGCTCTCCTCCGCGGCTCCGAAGCTTCTCCCCCGCCCACCCCCTGTCTCCACCAGAGAAGGGGCTCCTAGTGTGTGGACACTTTTCCTCCTTCACGGCTCCCTCCCCGAGGGGCAGCTTCCATCCCTATTCTTTTGTCTCTGTTTTTTCTTTTTTCTTTTGCCCTACCCAGGTACGTGGGGAGTTTCTTGCCTTTTGGGAGGTCTGAGGTCTTCTGCCAGCATTCAGTAGGAGTTGTTCCACACGTAGATGTATTTCTGCTGTATTTGTGGGCAGGAAGGTGATCTCCACGTCTCGCTCCGTTGAAGGTCTCTTGAGAAGGCTCTTTTACAAAGGCAGTGTTGCAAAGTGAAAGTAGCATTTGGAGTCCAAGTTACCTGGGTACAAGTCCACACTTAGCCAGTTAAGAGCCATGTAGTAGGAAGGAAGTTGGTTATGTCTTAATCTGGGTCCTTATTTGTAATATAGTGATAAGATGATTAAGAGTTCCACCGATTAGAAATAATATGGTAAATTAGTTATTCGAGAATATCTGATTTAGTAATTGCCAAAAACTTCATAGACTCACTCCCTAAAAACTCTAAACGCTAACGTTTACTGGGGATTCAGAGCGCTTCGGGCGTTGTCCTAAGCCCTTGACGTGTTGTGTTACTCAGTCCTCACAGAACCTGTCTGTGGTGAACAGGAATGTTGTTAAAATTGTGTTCATTTCCCCAAACTCCAGACCTATGGCAGTGTTCTATTCTGGTCCCATTGTGGTAGATGTAACAAGTCCTGCTCAGTGAGGTCTGGGTACATCACTGAAACATCTGACTACGGGATGAATCATTGAATTGCTGATTTGAAACTCTCCTCCCAGACTCTCTAGTCTGTGTGGTCCAAAGAAAAAAGTGTTCAAGATGGTGGCTGCTCGATCTCCATGGGTCCATGAGGGACTAGATGAGGAGTCTCCCCTCCTGACCCACAATGGACGTGTCGAATGAAGAATAAAATGACATTTTAAGCCAATGAGAATTTTGATTTTTTTTTCCGGATAGGCAGCATTCTTGCCTATCCTGACTAACATGTTACATCCCTGCATTTTATTAATATCTCTATTTATTTTACAGGTGAAGAAACTGAGACTTAGAATGTTAAAGTCATTTCCCCATGGTTTTTTTTTATCTTTTCTCTTTATCTACCTATTAAATCTCAGGCTCTCTTTCCCCATATCTATCTAAATTCTACTGCCTTATGAATAAGGTCTAGTCTAACACTCAATTCCATGAAGTCACTTTGGTTCAAATGGATTTTCAATTGTCTCTCACACCAGCCAACAACCAATTATGTATTCTCTTGCATTGTTTCCATAATGTTTCCAGGAGAGAATTATAGCTTTAAAGAGAATATGAGAGATTTCTCTGGTGGTCCAGTGGTTAGACTCTGCACTTCCACTGCAGGTTCAATTCCTTGTCAGGGAACTGGGATCCCACATGCCAAGCAACATGGGCAAAAAAAATAAATAAATAAAATAAAAACAAAGAGACTGTGATCCTCTTAGGAGGACTGTGCGTTCTGCTCTTTTGGTAATAATTCTATTTACCCCTCTCCCCAGTAGTCAATGCAATGCTAGTTCCGTATCATTCTGCACAAATAAAAGGCAATTTTGCTTAAAGAGATTAACTTCTTAGTAAACTATTGTTTATTTCTGAACCATGCTTAAAGCTAAATGTTTCAGTGTGGCTTAACATCAATTCCTTTGCTACTTTTGTCTCCAAAGAGATGGTGACATTAAAGTCTGGAATTCAGTGCTATATTTTTCCTGAAGTTGCACTCACCATTAAAATTCTTTTTCCAATAGGAATCTGACAGCCTGTAGTATATTTACATTGAGTTAAAGGAGAGGAAAAAGGGTTATAGGAATAGTGTTCAAGCTTTTCCCCAAGTACATTTACTGTCTTTTTTATGGGAAGCAGAGTGATGTGACTAATGAATTTCTACCTGTGTGCTCATAAAGATTTATACTCCAGGCTGAGTGCTATTACTGAACAATCAAATTGCTCAGCTACTCCTACCCATTTTATAAAAGTTAATAATAACCCCACTGCAACACTGGTGCAAAAATAAAAACTGATTTATGAAGAAGGTTGATTTATTTGTACCCATCATTCAGCTTTATTTTCCTGGTATATATCGGGAGGATGGCTGAAGATGGACATTGCAACCCTAAGAGTATCTCAACCACCTAACATGTCTGCAGTGAGGTCCTAATGCAGTTGCATTGCTACCCTGTTCCTGGTGCCTACAGCATCCAAAATAAAAGTGATCTTAGATGAGGCCTGGCCAGGGACGTGGTCGACTAGTAGTTTAACTTTGAGCAACTCAACTAACATTTCTAAGTTTTAGCTTTGAACGATGAGTCTTTTATTCACACACAGTTTTTTCTAAGAGCAGCCAAAGGAAGAAAAGTCATACAGCCTGGATAGAAAGAAGTAAAATTATCGTTCTTTGCAGGTGACATGATCATTTCTGTACAAAATAGTCAGGAATTTCCAAAGAAATCCAGTTAGTAAGATTGTAAAGTGCAGTGTTGATATTAAAAAATCAAGTGTATTTTTATAATAACAACAAACAGTTGGATGACATAAATGCTATTTACAATAGCATTAAAAACGTGAAATAACTAGAGATAAATGTAACAAAATAAGTGCAAACTCCAAGCAAACTGAATTACAAAACGCTGCTGAGAAATATTATAGAAGACCTAAATTAATGAAGAGAAATACACTGTTCATGAGTTGAAAGACTCAATGATGTTAAGATGTCAGCTCTACCCAAACTGATCTAAAGATACAATGCAATTCTGCTCCACATCCCACGAGGCTTATTTGTAGAAATTGGCAAGCCTTTTCTGAAATTTATTTGGAAATAAAAGGACCTAGAATAACCAAAATAATGTTGAAGAAGAAAAAGAAAGTTGAAGAACACTATGTGATTTATATAAGCTCTAGTAAGAAGCTATACTGTCAAGACTGTATAGAATTGGTGTTAAGAACACACATATAGGGAACACCCTGGCGGCCCAGTAGTTAGGACACAGCACTTTCACTGCTGGGGCCTGGGTTCGATCCGTGGTCAGGGAACTAAGATCCTGCAAGCCACATGGCATGGCCAAAAAAAGAAAAAAAAATAGACAGACATATAGAGCAATGAAACAGAACAGAGAGATCAGAAATAGATCCACAGGTATATGGCCAAATGACTTTCAACAAAGATGCCAATGTCATCAATGGGGAAAAAATAGAGAAAGAGGTGAATTCCAAGTGGAACCTTCAGCATGAGAGAAGGCAGTCATGAGAAAGGACACAGCATCTTCAAGGAAGGATAAGGAAAACAGCATAACTCAAGCATAAATGAATCCAAGGTTGGGTTTGAAGAGTGAGATCTTAACAGACAGGTGTGTGAATTCTCTGGATGATTTCAATCCCAGCAAGGTACTAGATCTATACAATAATCATTCATAAATGTAATTTTTCAGTAGCTGTGCGGCATCCATGAGAATGAGTCCCCCATTTCTCTCACACGTACATCCCTTAATAAAATCCTTGCGTCTCAAGGACACAAACTACACCAGCTCCAAAATCTCCTTCCAGGGGAACAATTAAAGAAGGAAAGAAGTAAGAGCAATTAAAATAGAGGAACCCAACTCGGGTTCTATACCCTGTGCTGAGCTCTAGATGGTAAGGGGCCTCAACTATGCCCTCAGTCAGGCTGCTTCATTAAAGACTGAGCTGATCTCGCTCTGGGGCCAGCAGAAAGCTGTCTTGGCTGTGTGATTTGGGGGCCAATTAAGAGTATTTTTTAAATAAAAACCTGACATGGATAGAGAGAAACAGGCATCCTTAGACATTCCAGAGCCATCCTTAGGGAACGTCAGCTGAAAGAAGACACAGCTCACTTTGGTTTTTTGGTTTTCTTGGTTGTACTATGTATATATATAATACATGTATGGCGAAGATTTCTTATAAGGAATTAGCTACGGGATTATGGAGGCTGACAAGTCTCAAGATCTTCGGGTGAGTCTGCAAGCTGGAGACCCAGGACGGTGGATGGTGTAGCTTCAATCCAAAGGCCAGTTGGCTCAAGGTGCAGGAAGAGTGGGTGTTTCAGTTTGTCTAAAGGCAGGAAAAAGCTGAAGTTCCTGTTCAAACGCAGGCAGGCAGGAGGAGTTCTCTTTTACTTGAGAGGGTAGGGGGGACGAAAAGTTGCCAGCCTTTTTGTTCTAGTCAGGCCCTCAACTGATTGGGTGAGGCCTACCACATTGGGAGGGCAGTCTGCTTTATTCAGTCCAACAATTCAAATGTTAATCTCATGCAGAGACACCCTCACAGACACACCCAGATTAATGTTTGACCAAATATCTGGGCATCCCATGGTCCAGTCAAGTGGACACATGAAATTAACCATCACAGATGTTTTGGGGTTATAGGTACTGACCCTATATTCTAAAATAGAGTTAGGTGAGTGGACCCCTTAGAGTGGGCGTTTAATTTCATATTCTCCAGCTCTATGTATAGATTTACACAGGGGAGAAAAAAAGGAAAACTAAATATTCTTAGTGTTTGATGGTTAAGGTAGAAGAACTGTCATACCTCCAGAAAGGACTTTCAGATCCCCACGCCAAAGCCGAGGGAGCAGAGGGGTGCCGACCTCATTGCTGTGGTTCTGGACTCTGACTGGGACCTGGTGATCACACGAACGCCTGCTGAGTGAACTGAGAAAGAGCTCATCCATGCAGGGGAAAGAGGAAATGATTCTTTTATGAGGTTTTGAACACTTACAGCTTCATTAAGCTCCTGTTTCACCTGCCTCCAAGGTCTAATCACCCTTTATGGGCAAGAAATTATGTTTGTTTTTAATGAGAATCTCTTCTGTCTCTACTGATTTCCCAGGACTGGATGATGGCAGTAGTCCTTCAAATACTGAATTCTGAGGGCTTTACCTTCCTACGATTATCTAAATACTTCCCACCTTCAAGGCCAGTTTCGAGGGTAACATCTTCCAGGACACCTCCTCACAACCAGAGGCCAGTTTGCCTGGAAATTAAGGTCAGCTCTTCTAGAACTTACGGTCTGCACCTTTCACCTTGATGCTTGTTTGTGAACGTCTTCGGTTTCTCCAAACCATGTAGGAGAATCCTGCCATGGTCTCCCAAGGAGTTCTACCCACCTCTCCTGCATTCCCTACCTATCTTATTATGCTTCAGACTAAATCATGTTATGCCCCTGATTATAACTTTTCAAAGGTTTATCCCATCAATCTTAGGACAAACTCCAAGCATTCTAGTCTGGCCGTTCTAGTCTAATCTGACCTCTTGTTATCACCACCTTAACTTTCCCCCTCCAGTCACGGACGTCTCCTTCAGTTGCTCAGAAAAGCCAAGCTTCTCACTCTGTGATTTCCTCAGCCTACGACTTCCCCTTTCCTAATCCCCCCTTTCGTTTACTTATTCTGATAACCCTAAATGTTTTATCATCCATATCACTTCCCAGGGAAACCTCTGTGATCCCTCAGACTAGGTCAGCTCTCTCTGTTATAAGCTCTGCCTGTATCCTGTTGCTTCTAACAGGTCAGAATGTGAGGACTAATTAGTTATTCATAATCTATTCCTGCTATGAATCAACTGCTCACGGGAGAAGCTGCCACATTCCCAAGCAGAGGGGACGGCAACCAGAGTGGGAGCTGGAATGTTGTGAGTCCCGTGTTGCACTTGTTACCAAGAAAGGGCTCACTGCCCGATGCACCTACGGGCCAAACTATGGCACTGGCTTTTGAGAAAAGAAGGAGCTTTATAGCAAGGTTGACCTGCAAGGCTGACCTGCAAGGAGACAGGAGACATAGGTCAAATCTGTCTCCCAGATCCAGGGTTCCGGGTGAAATTTAAGGGGTTTGGGGAATTTCAAACTTCGAAGCTGATCGGCTAGTCTTGAATCAGTCCATATAAACTACTTGAGCTGCTGGAAGCCAGTCCTTATTGAAGGACTTCTTCCTTCGTAAAGGGCTCTGGTGGCAACAGTTCTATTCTTTGAGTTCAGTAGGTGGAAGATTCTTGGTTCCAGAGTCATCCTGGAGACATGCATTCCCATCTTGCACGTGCAGAGTACCGTCTCTGTAAAATAGCTCCGTTTGATTCATCAACAGCGTGTTTTAAGGGGGTAAAAGCAGTTTAAGCTGGTCAGCATTCTACACGCTGTTTTACTGTCACCCCACGAAAACCGAGGCTGGAGAGCCATTGGCAGGACAAAATCTATAAGGCTAAGGGGATACGGGGAAGATCTGGGAAGGGGCTCGGGCTGAGGAAGCCCCCGGACGGTCTGTCCACTGAGCAATGTGTAGCTGGACAGTGGTGCTTGGGGACAGCTGGCTGGCACCTGGCTGGGTTAACCCTGAAGAGGCAGAGAGGGCTGCTGAGGGTGGACCCTCAGCCTGGTGCCCCGCGGAAGCAGGGAGCCAGGAAGAGGAAGTAAGTGGCCGCAGAGATGGAGGCGTCTGAAGCAGGCCTGGAGCTCGCAGAGGAGCGGGTCCCTTTGCAAGAGCAGGCCAGGCTGATGGCACAGAAGCAGACTCAGCACACGGAAAACTATTCCCAGAAAGAAAACAGATGTGGAAAATGCTCAGGCAATTCAGTGATGAACTCCAGGAGGCCAAGGCCTGGGCGGAGCTCCTGGACAATAGCAACCCCGTCCCAGGGAGGGGCCTCCTCGCAGGAAGTGTCTGGGCCGCAGTTCCCTGCCTGGTGAAATCCGGAGGCTGCCCGGACTTGCGGACTTGCGCGGCCTAGGCTGACTAAGCTCCTTTATCATGATGAAAACTTTCCGTCGTTCTTTCTTTACGTAATTTTCTATTATTTGCCCCCCTGCAGCCTTGCTTCAGGCACTCTGATTTCACGTGTATTAGGCAATACGAAGTTGTCCCACTGCTCCCTGATGCCTTGCTGACTTTTTTTTTCCTCTGAGGTTTACTCTGGATGGTTTAGGTTACTGTGTTCTAATTTTCTCGAATCTTTTTCTGCAACGCCTTACCTGCTGTTCATCCCATTATGTGTATTTCTCATTTTAGGTGTTGTACTTTTCAACTCTACAAATTTGTTTTAAGTATTTTTTTAGTAACTGCCATGCCTCCATTTAGCTTTTGAATACATGGAATACTGTTATGAACATGATTTTTATGGCTCTTTCTCCTAATTCTAACCTTAATGTCTTTTCTGGGTTAGTTTCAACCGATTGATTGTTGCCCTAATTATGGGCTGTGATTTTCTGCTGCTCTCTATGATTAATAATCTTTGACTGGATGCCAGACTTTGTGAATTTTAGCTTGCTGGAAGCTGAATATTTTTGCATTCTTATGAATATTTTTGAGCTTCCTTACCTCCACCCTGGAATGCGGTTAGGTTACTTGGAAGCAGTTTTATCTTTTTACGTCTTGTTTTGAAAATTTGCTGGGCGTGATGAGTGTAGGGCGAGATGTTCCACACTCGCGGAGAACACCCTTCTGTGTACGGTACCCAATACCTATAAATTAGGAAGCTTTCCAGCCCGGCTGGTGGGAACAAACACTAGGTCGGGTACTGTGTGAGCGCTGGGTATGGTTACTGCTCGTCATTTTGTGGGGTTATGAGTCCCAGCCTCTGGTGACTGCCTCATGTGCTGGTTAGTTCTTTGCTGAATATTTGAGGGGCATCCCCCGTAGTTCTCTGGATCTCTCTGTCTGCAGCTCTCTCATTTCTGATAATCTACATGCAAGCTGTAAGCGCCATGGTCTCCCCGAACGCTTAGCTCCATCTCCATAACTCAGGAAGTTTCCCGGTTTATGCCTGTTACCACCCTTCACACAGCTAACTCTCTTGGGCAAGAATCCAGGGCAATGATAGGACTCTTGTTTTCTCCCCATGTCTCAGGGGTCACTGTCTTCCATTGCCTGAAGCCTAAAACCTCAAAGCCATTGTCTCATGGACTTTTTTCTGTTTTTCAGTTTCCCAGTCAAGAGGGTAATCCAGTCTCTATGAGACCATCTTGGCCATAAGCAGAGATATCTCATCAACCAAGTCCAGATTACCCCACATAGCCCTTTAAAAATTGAGATATCATTTACAAGCCATCAAATCCATCCTTTAACACTGTACAGCTGAGCAGTTTCCAGCACATTCACAAGTGTATTTAGTATATTCAGCATTATTTAATTCCAGAACATTTTCCTCACCACAGAAAGAATTCCCATGCCCATTAGCCGTCTTCCCCATCCCATCCTCCCCCAGTGCCTCACACCCCGAATCTACGTTCCACCTCTAGGGATCTGCCTGTCATGGATGGTGTGTATAAACTGCTTTACGCAACATGTGGGCTTTGTGCTTGGCTTCTTCCAGCAGGAAGCGAAGGGTAAGGCAGTGATGTCAGCTGCCCACTGAGTGTTGGTGATGTCCCGACACACCCATGGAGACACTCAAGACAGCCCGGAGACTTACTGTTTCCGAGCATTTAAGGGAATCTCTGCAATCATTAGATGCCCAATAAACTCCCTGAACAGAGACTCCAGCGCCTATAGACGGAAAAGTATACAGACCTTACAGAAAAGTCACTAAGCAAAACAAACCACAGAACAACTACAGACAGCAACCCGACAAGCCCCAGGAATCGGGGGAATCTGATTCCCAGAGATGCCACGTGATATCACTTAATGGAATCCATTTTCAACAAGAACACATGAGGCATGAGGCATGCCAAGAGGCAAGAAGGAAGGGTGTAGAGCCTCAAGTTCATCCAGAGCCTCCAGCCCAGGCCCCTGCAGGTCTGTCGTGTGAACTCAGCCCGTGGCTGGTTCATTTCCACGCACGGGCTTCTAGATCCCCAAGAATATACCAGACCTTCCTCGAGCCTCTCTGGATACCACCTCATTTTCCAGATCTTCCTTTTGTGTTTTTTGGCTAGCCCGTTGTTTGCCCAACTATTACGCGCTGATTATTTATTTGCGTATCCAGTCTCTAAATGTTTTTGACAAATGCCGCTGAGAAAGGCTTTGGGCGCAGGGCAGGCTCTGAATCAGGTAAAATAAAAGCAGCCACCCAAGTGGTATCTTCCAGAAAACCATCCGGGATGTCAAATAATGAGATTCTCTGGGCGCAAAGCTGTGGAGGGGCTTCTACTCCATGCTGTCCACCATGAGGCTGCGGGACTGCCGGCCCTCACTGTGATGAGACCCCTTGCTTTCCCGGGCTACTGCAGAGCCATAGACAGAGGGGCTGGAACAGGGAATATGACAATGCCACAAAGCCTGCCGACTCTACTGAGATTGGGCTGTTTTTCTTCAGTGAAGGCTCCCAGAATCGCTGCAAGCCTTTGGTTAATTTCTCAGAGTTGATACTGACACTTCTTGCCAGTTTCCTCCATGCTTTTATGGAGGAGAGAATTCAGAACCTCCAAAGGAAAAGATTAATTATGCACTTTGTTGCTTAATATCTTTCTCCTCTGCTAGAATGTGGTCTCCATGAAATGGGAAATCTCTTCTGTCTTAAGATAGCAATTCCAAGGCAAACTTATGTGACTTGGGCAAAGCAGGTGATCGATAAATATTTTTCAGTGGATAAATGGATGGATGGATTGAAGGGCATCCTCTCCATAATGAAGCACATGGAATGTGACCTCAGCCCTTGGTTGCCTTTTCATTTCCTTTTTCTCTCCCGCCAATAGCGTCCACTCCCTGATGTTCACACCCTCACTCAAATGTCTTCCTTTCACCCTGGCCCTTGATGTGTAAGGACCCCACCACCAGCAGCTGCATCTAGGCTACACCCGGCACAGTCCAGAGCAAGCATCTTGCCGTGAGCAACCTTTAGCCGCATTTCACAGAGACTGGATTACCCTCCTGACTGGGAAAGCACATCTTCAGGATGGAGTTTTCGTGTCAGTACCTCGTCCTGGCACCCTAGAGCCTCTTAAATCTCGGCAATCCGTCTTTAAAAGTTAGGTTTCAGCTACATGTCCATTTTCAAACGGGGAATTTTCAGCTCTGCTGAGATGACGCAATTTGTTAAAGAACCACTCCCATCCCGACTTCCAATTGCCACCAATTGTCTTCGAGAAAAGCCTCTAGAAATGAGAAGGGTTTGCTGCTGCTCCTGACAGGATGGCGGCTCCTGCTGTAGCATCAGATGTCCTAGTTCCTGAAGTGGAATCTTCCTCGCTTTCCCCTAAAGGCTTCCATTGAGTTGGAAGATCATTTACTTGACACAAAGGAGGCCCCTGTCTCTCCCCTAATCCTTATTCCTGTGATGCCCTTGACCTTATTTTCTGGGCCCTTTTCATTCCCCACAGTGAAAAAACAGACTCTTTTTCCTTTGTTAGCTAGAAACCAGAAATATGCTGGGGGAGAGGATAATATAGGGTTCTGAGGTGGAAATGACATTATTCATATGGAGCCTCATTCCCCAGGGAAGTAAAGCCTGTCCACGCGTGAACACACAAAGCGTGTCCCAAACTGGCTTAAAGTTATTTTATTTGACTTGCTCTGGCCCTTGAGAGAAATGAATGCACTCTTCGGATCACCGTCTGGGACTCCAATGACTGAAAAATGCAGGCCACTTCAGCAACTCCCCTCCACTATAGAACACTCACATTTTCATGGGAAAATCTGCCTACGAGGCTTTGAGTTGAGTGTCTGTTTATGCATTAGCTCTGGCCGTTGCTTTGAGCGGCTTAATTCTCAGTCTGCTGCTCGCAAAGCTGTCGAGGGTGAAAATGAGGCTCTGTCTGGGGCCCGAGGATGGTCATTCGGTGGTTCTTTGAATCTCCTGGATTGATTTGCAAAAGTTTGTATGTGTATATATATATATATATGTTCATTTACTTCAAGATAGGGTCTGTAACTTCCATCAAATTCTCAAAGGAGCCCAGTATTCAAAAGAGATTAAGAACGAGTGGTTTAAATAATTGAAAGTGGTCAATTATTTATCTAACTTTCCCAGGCTGCTTCTTGGCACTGAACCAGCGCATACTTCTCCACGCCCTCCCAAGGCATCTAAAGCGAGCTTGAGGAAGGAGCTCTTTTTCCTCTTCCTCCTTCCCCCACCCCCCTCCCCTTCTTGGGCCCTTCCTCTGCCACGTGTTCTTTCTGTAGCAATTCCTAAAACGTCCTCCTTTCTCTCCTGAGTAACTCCTAGTAGCCAGTCGAAGAATGAAAACTCCAATCTCCCTGTTCTGAGAACTTCACACGAGGGCAGGGCACATGTCCGCTCCTCTGGAAGAGCAGCCTGGCACTCAGGAGATGCTGCCTGGAGCACAGCTTGGGAACCCGGCCCCAAGCCCAGCACAGCCACAGTGAAGCATACAGACAGTGCAGTCCTCTGCCCTCAAGAAGTTTACAGTCTCGTTGATGAGACAAGACTTAAACGTAGTAGGACACTTTATAATGCCTCAGTTGTTTTTTATGTTGAAGTGACGGTGTGCATGTCAAGGATGCTCCAGAGACAGGAAGTTCAGTGAAGCATGGAGTAATTGGGAAATGTGCTTGCGAGGAAGGGACATAGAGAACTGGGCCTGAAACGATGGGTTATATCTAGATTTCTGAATATTTAAGGCCCACCTTTGGTTTGTCGATTTTTTTTTCCAGCGTAGCAAAAAGAAACTAAGACAGAATGACACTAGTGCCTTCTCTGCAGGACAGAAATAGCATAAAACAGATGAGAGTAGGGAGCTATTAAAGGTACTGGGTCATCTGGTTACGGGTTCCAGTAAGCCCTCCTCCGTTCCCCCCCTGGCCCCCACCAAATACTCATTTCAAGAGCGGGAAGGTGGGATGAAATTATCTCTAAGGCGCCGTTTGCCCCAACATCCACTGGCTCTGAACTCATGCTGACAGTTTTGCTGTGTTATCAGTACTGGTAATAAAATGACTACTAGAAAGTCATCTTCTAGCTGAGGATGGAGAAGCAGAAATACCTCATACTCCCTCACACTGAAGGACATCTACCCAGTCTGCCTAAATTTTCATAATCAGTGGTTCCTCCACAGCCCTGGAGGGCCCTGTTAAAATATACACGAGTTATCTGAGAAAAGGAGATAAAGCCTTATCTGCCACTAACATCTTAGTAAGAATTTGTTAGGTTTGCCTCAGTAGGTGGAATACAGAACTGGGAGTTTGGGGCAGGGCATGGAAGATGCTGATCTTGGCAGATGGAATAGACAGACCTAAGTGGGAATCGTGATGGGGGAAAAGGCACCAATTGCCAAAGGGGTGACAGGGTTTTTGGCAGGAGATGCAATGAGAAGGGCTAAACCGACGTCTGACCTTCAAGGACGGACTCACCAATCACATTAAAGTCTCAGGAGGGGATGGGGCAGGAGCTGTAACGCGTGGGCCAATAGAAAGAAGTAGAAATTGAGACGAATGCTTGGCTTTAAGCTTTACTCCCCCAAAGATCTAGAGCACAAGTTTAAATGGGAAGTGGCACTTCTGGCTGTGCTTTCCATGGCCCTTAGAATCTTTTATGGCTGAACTTCCGCAGCATCACTGTGTGAAGGGACCAAGGGCTGGAGCCGATGAGTGCTCCGGAGAACACACAGATGGATCCAACAGACTTGCAGAATTCCCCCACGAAGACCCCACCAGCCTCTATTGAATGAGATCTGTTTAGCTTATAGAGTTTACAGCAAAAAATAACCCACATCTGTGTGGCACTTTCCAGGTAAGTTGGAAATTTGTTTCCCACTCTCGAGGGAGATGCCCAGAATCATAGACAACCAAGAGTCTGGTGGTAAGCGACAGAGAAATCTCCGCATTTCTGGTCGTAAGCGACAGAGAAATCTCCGCATTTCTTAAACAAAAATTTAATGAGCTAGGTAAGAATGATTTCTAATTATTAAATTAATTTTTATGTAAAGAGATTTTCTATGTTAACTGAGAACAATTTGTTCTCCTAAGCAGAGATAAATTGCCTTATTTACAGTGTTCATTTATTTGGGAAATCCTTTTTTTTTTTCCTCATGAAAAAAATTGGAGTAATCTTTGGTCCAGCCTCTTTCCGAATTATCACACAGTTTGAATTGTGTGAATTGAATTGAATGAGGTTTTATTTTGCTGAGAATTAAATTTGTTCAGAAAGATATATTATAAAAGGACACAGACACGTACACACACATATATGAAAATACACCTAACAAAATAATTCTTTAAAGGAGTAGATCTCTTCTCGTGTTTTTTTTTTTTTTCAGTTTGACTCATACTGAAACTTGGACCTTTTGGGGGTTAATGAAAGGCTTAGAGTCAATCTTTTGAAACTTTGGAATAGTAGGATACCGGAAACCTAATTAGAACCATTAAATAATGGACTAGACGAACACTTAAAACCACCTAATCATAATGCCAAATTTCTCTCCCCACCTCTCACAGGAGTCCGTCTTACAGATATGAAAACTTAGGGATAGAAATGTGAATTTACTATCAAGATCACATAATCTATTAGTTAGGATTTGCCTGCATATAAGACAAAACCCCCATTAACAGTGGCTTAAACATATAAGGACATATTTTGTCCCACATAGACTAAATCCAAAAACAAAGGAAAATAAATCCAAGGTGGGCAGTCTAGGCTGATATGATGGTCCCATGTTCCTTAAAAGTCCAGGCTGTTTGCAGCTTCCATTTTCATGGTCCCCTCATGAGCCCCAGCAGGGGCTGCAGCATTTCATCCACCTGGCAGGCAGCAAACAGCTGGAAGATGGAAGAGCAAAAAGGGCACTACTCAAACTCTGTCACCCCTAAAGGAGCCTTTCTCAAATTCCCAGCCAGGAACACCTCCCTGGTCACAACAGTGATATGACCATTTGTCGTTCAACTTGGGCTGAGAAATGTCGTCTTTTAGCTGAATGCTTTTGGTGCCTTAAACACACATACACAGCAACAGCAACAACAATAAACAAAAGCAGTCATTGAAAAAGGAGTTAATAAGGAAGAGGGAAAATTTGATATTAGGCAGATTATTTTTTGCTGCAGAACGAATTCACATCAAACCTAAAACCTGGGGTTCTTTAATAGTATTTTTTTAAATTTATTTATTTATTTATTTTTGGCTGCGTTGGGTCTTTGTTGCTGCGCGCGGGCTCTCTCTAGTTGCGGCCAGCGGGGGCTACTCTTCGTTGCAGTGTGCGGGCTTCTCATCGCGGTGGCTTCTCTTGTTGTGAAGCAAGGGCTCTAGGTGCGCAGGCTTCAGTAGTTGTGACGTGTGGGCTCGGTAATTGTGGCTCGCAGTCTCAGTAGTTGTAGCACACGGGCTTAGTTGCTCCGCGGCATGTGGGATCTTCCCGGACCAGGGCTCAAACCCGTGTCCCCTGCATTGGCAGGCAGATTCTTAACCACTGCGCCACCAGGGAAGCCCAAACTTGGGGTTCCTAAATAGCAATTCTTTCTCTTTTTTAAAAAAACATTTATTTATTTACTTGGTTGCACCGGGTCTTAGTTGTGGCAGGCAGGCTCCTCATTTGTGGCTCGCCGGCTCCTGGGTTTCAGCATGTGGGCTCCTTAGTTGCGGCATGCGAACTCTTAGTTGCAGCATGAATGTGGGATCTAGTTTCCTGACCAAGGAACAAACCTGGGCCCCCTGCATTGGGAGCACAGAGTCATATCCACTGCGCCACCAGGGAAGTCCCTAGTGATTCTTTCTATGACAGAAAAATTGAGAATTCTTGAATGTAAAAATCCTTACTGGATATAGTTAGAATAAAGTAACAAGACCTTAGAGATGATGAATCTTCTCTTTCTGCTATCTCAGTGTCTATCCCAGAGGCATTCAGATGTTATTTCCTGGAAAGCATCCTGAGTTTTACAGCAGAAGATCTGCTTCAAACCCCAAGGCCTCAACCTAATGGTGTGATCTTGGTCTTGTCACATATCCTTTGTGACTGTAAGTTTGTGCCTGTAAAATGGAGACACCAAGACATAGAATGGAGGGGCCTTTAGCCTCTCCATAATTTCCATCAGCCTTCTCAACAAGGCCAATGCAGATAAATATACATATTTAATAAATATGTACTAAATAACGTACTTCCTAGATAAAGTCAGCTTCAGGACAAAATCTTATTCCCCTTTCCATCAAGATTTACTCACCCCTTAAACTGCTCTTATGTGGATATTATGAAGTTGCCACTAAAAGGCTCTTTAGGTATTATTTGTGAAGGCTCTTGGCAACTTCTTTTATAAAGTACTAAAACGCACACGCGCACACACACACACACACACACACACACACACACACAATTCCTCCAAAGAAACAAGGATAGTTTAGACCTTGGGAATAGTGGCATGGATACCCCTGAGAGCAGAAGAAGGAGGAGAAAGAAGGAAGTTGCTCTGAAGAGTCTAAGCAACAGGAAACAAGAAAAGTTCATTTCTTGTTCAGAAAACATTCCGAATTAAACAATTAATTCCTTGTAATTAATGCATAACTGAATTTTGAGAGTTTGTCTTTTAGTTAGTCAGGTGACGGTCTCCCAGAGAGGAAAGGGAAATTACTAATAGGGGAGAGAAAATTGACTATCGAGAGATGACAGTGGACAAATGATGAAAAGGCAGAAAAGACCTTGAACAACTAGAAAATGCAAACATTGGACTGACCAAATAATCCCAGATGGTAATGACTTCTGTTTTCATCCATTTATTCACTCATTATTTCATACATTCAACAGGTATTTCTGAGGAAGTTAACAACCCTACGAAAAGTTTTGTCCTTGAGGGCATTGTAACACACTGAGGATGACGGTGATGGTGATGGTGGTGATGGTGATGGTGGTGATGGTGATGGTGGTGATGGTGATGATGGTGATGATGGTGGTGATGGTGGTGGTGATGGTGGTGATGGTGATGATGGTGATGATGGTAATGATGATAATGTAATGATGTGATGGTGATGGTGATAAAGGTGAAGAAGAAGATGAAAATAACTGCAAACACTGAAGTAGTACTTGCTATGTGCCAGAGATTGTTCTAAGCATTTTGTTGAATTATTTCATTTAATCTTCACAACAACTCCATGAGTTGACTAATATTTTTATCCCTACTTCGCGTATTAGGAAGCTGAGACATAGAGGTGTGGGTCATCAGCTAAAGGTCAGTTCCGTTTTTATGTAGACCTCCAAGAAAGCAGGGTAGTGTGTTGTGGTAGGTCACTTCTGTGATGACCCTTGATGACCCCCACCTCTGATATTCGTGGGCTTAAGCAGACTCTTCCCCCAGAATAACTTTCTTCCAGCCAATAGGATAACTCCATGTTGAGAGGATGCCACTTTGTGATTAGTCAAACTTCTGTCTTGCTTGCAGACTCTGCCCCTTACTGACTTTGATAAAGCGAGTTGCCAAGTGCAGAGGGCCCACATGACAAAAATCTGGGGGTAGAGTCTCTGGTTAATAGTCAGCTAGAAACTGAGACCCTTAGTCCAACAGCCTGAATGGAATTGGATCCTGTTCAAAAAACCACATAAATGGGTTGGCGGCAGATTCTTTCCCAGTTGAGCCATCAAAGGAGACCTCTGCCCTGGCTGACACCTTTACTACAGCCTTTGAGATCCTCTGATGTGGAGGATCCAGCCAAGCCATACCATACTCCTGACCCTCAGAAACAGTGACTTTAAAAAAAAAAAACATGCATGTAGTTTTAAGTCACTGATGTGTGGTAATTTGTCATGCAGAAAAAGGTAAATAATACGTATATAATATTTTTCAGGAAGACTCCCTCCAAAAATGTCTAAACGCAAAGGGAATACACATTAGAAGTACAATTAATAACCCTAGTAACAAAAAGTAGAAATCAAACTACTATTAAGATACAATAATATTTTACAATTTTCCGGGAAAAGCATAGTAAATTATATAACTCACTTTGGAGAGGGCTTGAGGAAACGGCACTGTTAGTTTGAGTGTAAATCAGTATAGTCTTTTGGAAAGAAATTTTGCAAAATGTATTAAGACTTAAAATGGACTTCCTCTTTAACACAGCAATTCTACCTGTAAACATGTTATCTAAAGAAATAATAAGGTTTGTGTATAGAAATATACCAGGGTGCAGCTCAGTGACTAATTTTAATTCTATAATTAAAAATGATCTAAAGTTGAAACCAATCCAAATATTTAACAGTTTGTTATTGATGAAATAAGTTAGGAGAGCTCCAAAGATAGAATTGTATGTATTCCTTAACATGTTTAAGGTAGGGAAAACATTGAATGCCAAAAAAAATAATTATGATTTATTAAATCACAAAGTATCTTATAAAACAGACCACACAGTAAATCTTTACTTGTGTAAATTACATGCACAGTTATGCCTATATGTAGCCTACATAGGAACAAAAGACTGACACAATTTATATTAGGATGGTTAAAGACGTGCCTCAGTTGCTAGGACTATAGTACAGTATTATGGATGATTTTTATTTTTATATTCTTGTCTGCATTTTCCACATTTAAAAAATGGTTATAGTTTGTTCTTGTAATTAGGAAAAAAATAATGTATTATTGCTAATGATATAACTCATTTCATGATGCCAGACAGCTATGTTACTGTATGTTCATTTCTTTTTAATTTGTAGGCTGAAGACCCAGAAAAATACGTTAAATCAAGAAAATGCTGATAATGTACTGTCTCCGGTAAGGAATGAATTTAATCTTTTGTTTTACTCTTGATAGCTAATTTACTTCTGCTTGTGCGTCGCCTTGTCAATGTGTCAGTGCAACAGCATGGCTGTTGGAAGCAAAATGATATCTTAACAATGTCAGCTCAGTGCTTTGTGACCACCTGGAGGGATGGGATAGGGAGAGTGGGAGGGAGACGCAAGAGGGAGGGGATATGGGGATGTATATATACGTACACTTTGTTATACAGCTGATTCACTTTGTTATACAGCAGAAACTAACACACCATTGTAAAGCAATTATACTCCAATAAAGATGTTAAAATAAATAATAAATAAAATAGAACTAAAAAAGAACAATGTTGGCTGTAGATAAGAACTGAGCTATTAAATATAAAGTAGATAAGGCTGAGCTATTAAATATAAAGTGTATGAAGTATCAAATACAAATATAAAGTGTATAAAGTAATCAAAAACCATCCTCTTCTAAAATACTGAGCACACAGAATGTGCTTGCAAACTTCCCAGAGGAGAAACACTCTACAAAAATTGGAGCCAATTTACTGTCCATGAGAGTTTCCCGGAATAAGTCATTTATCATTCACTGAAATTTCAGTGTGATCCCTGGTTGAAATGAGCAACTGAATACAGATCAACCTTAGATGTATGTCTCGGGCTCTCATGGATTCTGACTTGATTAAACCATTCATAGTATTCATTCTTCAGCAAGAAACTCTTTGTTTCAATTAATCAATCAAGGCTCTAGCAGAGCAAAACATGATTAATTAGTAATTGTCTGTACACACCAATGCCTCAGGGATACCTTGATTTTCTCAGGCTGTCCACACATACGGAATGAGTAGAGCATGACAGGGAGTTAAGTTGGTGCCGATGACGATGGTGAGGAACATGACAGCATTTTCTTTATCGTTGCTAAAAAACAAATTGGAGAAAGCTCTATACTCTGCACAAAATTAACCACTCTGGATAAGCTCTGTATAAAACAGAATGACCCAAATGTGTCCAAGCTGAGGAATAAGACTTTATCTAGTAAGAACCAAAGCAATCACAGGCTCATGTGTAAAATACATACAGAGATAAGAGAGAAAATATTAAAGAATGGCATGGACAAACACTCAAAGATTTTTCAAGTCCATAGCAAAATCCATGGCCCAAGCAGCACAGCTTCTGCCCTGCAATGGACCTGCAGCTCTGCATTATTATTTTTTATTGGTATTATTTTTGGTTGATTGCATATTTTTGTGAGAGCAATCTCAAATCCATTGTGTGGCCGAGACAAGGATGTGTTTCTCTGTGCTATAACTTGTGTTTTTTGGGCAGAGACTGCTAGGATTTAGGGATTCAGCACCAGCAAACACATTCAGTCCTCAACAATTAGTACTGGGGACATTGGGACATCCCCATTTTCTCTTTGAGTGACACCATTTCTCAGAATAACTGAGAGATCCCCAGAGACATAGGATAAGGGGGTAGAACTCAAGATAGAGCAAGGCATGGTGTGAGGTGGGGTTCACCATCCCAGTTGTCAAGAAGACCCACGGCATCACCTGATGGTCTGATAAGAAGCATCTCGCTCCTGAGGTGAGCAGAGTGATTGTGCAGGGCTGAGAGACATCCACCGGTGGTCTCTCTCCAGGCCAGGGCTTCTGCACATCCTTCCTATAATACCACCATGATTACAGGCACCACTAGAGCCAAATTCAGCTATGCAATTTAATAGCTCAGTAATCTTGAACATACTACTTTCTCTCTGAGCTGATGCAGCTAAACACTGCCTGTGGTACTTAGCACATACTAAAAGAGAGCGTAGATGGTATAAGATATATGGTCATTGTCACTAATGTAAATGGTTTAACCTTCTGGAAACATCCCCGGGCCTTCTGCACATTCTGTAGAAAATTCAGCTAAATACTGACCTGCTATTGGGTTATCGATGGCGCAAGAATGGAACCTGGGAGTTCGTAGCTGCTGTGTCATGGGCTTTGTGGGTGGAGTTTTGCCCTGAGTTAGTCTATGGAATTTTGCTAGGGTGAGTTTAGTAGGTGGGTCAGGAGGTGGGTGGGAGTATTTCCCTGGCATCTGTTTGATATGCCCTATTTGTCTGTGGTTTGGAGGGTATTGTCTGAGGCCATGAAATCTATGTTCACCTATTCAGGAGTGGAAGGGAGAAGAAAAGTAAGGCATTTTGGTGACTCCTTTTACCTCTACCCTGCACATTATGAGGTGAGATCCAAGCTCATCACATTTCAACAAATTCAGGAATCAGAAGAGGATTCAGTAGAAAAAGGTGTCCTTTCTGAAACAGAGTGACTTAGAATCATTGGAAACTGTATTTTAAGAAGCTTGAATGAGGACTTCCCTGGCTGTCCAGTGGTTAAGACTTCACCTTCCAATGTAGGGGGGTACAGGTTCGATCCCTGTTTGGGGAGCTAAGATTCCACATGCCTCGTGGCCAAAAAAATCAAAACATAAAACAGAAGCAGTATTGTAACAAATTCAATAAAGGCTTTAAAAATGGTCCACATCAAAAAAAAATCTTAAAAAAAGAAGAAGCTTGAATGGCCATCAGTGATCAGTTAGGAGAGTGTGTGTCTCAGGTGTATCACAGGGCAACAAACTCCCTACCACTCACCCCACACACCGCCTGCCCACACGTTTGCCTGCCAAGGTTTGCCACTCCCACCATCTTATCTGTGCCTGGTGAGGCAGAGAGTGGCTAGTGAACTTCCAGACACACTTGACTTCATAGTGGAGAATTCCTGACCAGTGACTGTGTACTGTCATGACCTGTGCATTGTCTAGCATGGTTCTGTGCATTGCCTATGTAGCTTATTATTACTGTGTAGATTATGGTGACCATATATCAGGGTGCAGTGGATAAGAGTTCAGGCTCTGGAATCAGACTGCCCGGGTTCAAATCTGACTCTGCTGTGGCGCCTTAAGCAAGTTACTTAACCTCTCTGATCTTCAGTTTCCTCACTTATAAATTAGAGATCATAATTGCTCCCATTTCATAGAGTGATTATAAAAACTAAGTTAAGGTACATAATTTGTCACAGTACCAAGCACATTATAAATTATCAATAAATATTAGACCATGGGGTCAGGGATAGTTTGGACAATGAAATACCCCTGTAGCATCATATGTCAGGATGCCCTGGTCCAGCTAGTCATCAGTCACTTAATGTACTACCTGCCTCCTTCCAAATAAAACCTACCTCTGGGCTACATCCCATCAGCCAAAGTATCAACAGGGTTCTAGAAAAAGATCAGCAGGTCTAAAGGGACATCTGGGTCTTATAATGACCTTCATTCACATACCCATTCAGAAAATAGTTCTTAAGTGCTTCCCAGACTCAGGTCCTTAGCAAACACAGACAATATAATGGAAATCACTATTGGCAAGTCCTTTGCTGTCACGAAGTGTCCATTGTAAGCCACCTTGAATCCTCCCTGAAATAAGCCAAAGAGCAAATAAATTAAGTCCCTACTAGCAGGAAATTCATAAAAATGTAAATAGTGAGTACTCCAGGGTGGAGTATTAAAACTGGTTTTTATTTACTTGTCTGTATTTTATACATCTCTGTAAGAATGTATTCCTTTGAAGAAAACTTACCTGCGTATATATACTTTCAACTTTCTGAAAATGAAAATTCAGACTCAGGAGTGCCAAGTCAATAATCTAAGAACCCTATTTTGTGAAGATTAAAGGAAAACGAGGCAAGACATAGGAAAAGCCATAAAAGCAGGTTGGAGATGGCAAACCAATGACCTACGAGGCCGATGTCGAGGCATGAGCACAGCTGGTGGGCAAACAGCCATATTCTAACTGTTCCTTCCTAAAGCAGTCATGAGGAATTGATTGTCCTGTCCCACCGCTGTGGGGAGGGAAGAAAGTGACCAGAGACAGGACAGGAACCAGGGTTCCTACAGCAATATTGTCAGCCCTGCCTGGTCCCTGCAGGCAAATCTGACCTCTAAGCCAACGCCCCCTCCACCCGGCATGCAGAAGTCTTGGTAAAGGAGCTTTAACACAGCCCTGGAGGGCTCAGACACAAGGAGAAAGCTGGTTCTCAGTGCCGGGCCATTACTGAAGTCAGGCTAGCTCAGATCCTGCACCCCAACTCTAAGATCAATCCCCCCCATTATAACAAAGGTTTTGTTCCTGGGTCAGATTTTCTGCACCTATGACCCTTTGGGACAGATATTCTCCCCTCTCTCAGCATTGGAGACCTGGCCCTGGATCTCGGGTCTGAGGGGCCACTTTGCCATGAGCTAATGGATTTCTCTGGTGATCTCCATTTGCTACACTGAGTCTCTAAAAAGGCTTCCTAGCTCAAGCAAGTCTGAAATTTTTCAAAGTACTTTCAATGCCCTTTTGAGTTTTGAGATGACTTAAAATAGAAAAATCAATCAGACTTACAGAAATTTTCAAGAGTTATCATTCTTATGCAACCAAGTTATATGGCTGAGAGTCCATGCTATGCTCTAAGCTTACCTCAAGAGTGATTTTAAAAATCAATTTTATTGAGGTTCACTTACATACCAATAAAACACACTCAGTTTCTGTGCACAGGTCAATGAGTTTTGACAAATGTATACACCCATGTAACCATCACCATTTCCAAGACGTGGAATATTTTTATCATCCCCAAATTCCCCTCATACCCCTTTGCAGTCAGTTCTCCCCACGTTTAAGAGTGGGCAAGAGCTGATGTGTTTCCTGTCACTATACGTTAGTTTCACCTCTTCTACAATTGCAAAGAAACTGAATCACGCACTATGTCCTTTTCTGCGTTAGCTCTCTTTCATTCAGCATAGTGTTTCTGAGGATCATCGTTTTGTTACATATGTACATCAGTAGTTCGTTTCTTTTTGTTGATGAGCAGGAATTCCATATTGCATTGCATGGGTGTAACCCAATCTATCCATCCTTTCCCCTGTCCACGGACGTTTGGTTCTTGCTAATTTTCAGTTGCTGTGAATAAAGCAACGGCTCAAGTCTTTATGTGGATATATGTTTTCATTTCTCTTGGGTAAGTACCCAGGGGTAGAATTCCAGGATGATACAGTAAATATACTTAAATGTATGGGAAACTGTCAAGGAAACTTGAAATGTTTTCCAAAGTGGATACACCTTTTCACATTTCCTCTGGTGCCAGACATCTTTGTTTTCATTTGCTTCACATCTTTGTCACCACTTGGTGCTGTCAGTCTTTTACATTTTGATTACTCTAGTGGTTTTGATTTCCATTATTTTGATGTCTAATAATGTTAAGCATCCCCTTATATGGATGTGCTCACTGGCCACATACATATAATATATAATACATAATACATGATATATAATAATATTATATATGCCTTCTTTTGTGAAGTTTCTGTATAAATCTTTTGACCTTTACAAAAGTCAATTTATTGAGGTATGACTGACATATAAAAAGTTGTACATATTTAATGTATACAACTTGATGGGTTTGGAGATGCACTTGTGAAACCATCACTACAACCAATGCCATAAACATGTCCATCCCCTGTAAAAACTGCCTCCTGCCTTCTTAATTATTTTCTTTTTGTGATAAGAACACTAACATAAGAAAAACTTTAAGTATACAGTATAGTGTTGTTAACTGAAACTAAAGATAAAACTACCATATGAACCAGCAATCCCACTTCAAAGGAATTGAAGTCAGGATCTCAAGATACTTGCATTGCCATGTTCATTGCAGCATTATTCACAATAGCCAAGACATGGAAGCAACCTAAATGCCTACTGATGGGTGAATGGATAAATAAAATGTGGTATTTATACCAATGGAATATTATTCAGTCTCAAAACAGAAAGCAATCCTGCCATTGGTGACAATATGGATGAACCTGGAGGACATTATGCTAAGTGAAATAAGCCAGACCCAGAAGACCAAATACTGCCTGATTCCACTTATATGAAAAGCTAAAATAGTTTAACTCATAGAAACAGAGAGTAGAATGTTGGTTCCCAAGGATTGGGGGTTGAGGAAATGGGGAGTTGTTGGTCAAAGGATACAAAGTTTCCGTTATGCAAGATGAATCCTGGAGATCTAATATTTTTAACTGAGTTGCTTTCTTACTACTGAGTTGTAAGAGTTCTTTATATATTCTTTTTTTTAATTGAAGTATAGGTGATTTACAATGTTGTATTAATTTTCTGCTGTACAGCAAAGTGATTCAGTTATACATATATATATACTTTTATATTCTTTCCATTATGACTTATCACAGGATGTTGAATATAGTTCCCTGTGTTATACAGTAGGACCTCGTTGTTTATCCGTCCTATACATACATCCGCTAATCCCAAACTCCCAATCCATGCCTCCCCTACCCCATGTATGTTCTTATATGATCTGGATACCGACTCTGTCAGATACTTCCTCACACTGTGTAGCTTTCCTTCTCATGTACTGAAAGATGGCTCTCAAAGAGCAGAAGCATCTAATTTTGATGAAATCAAATTTATCAATTTTCTGTAAAGTTTGCACTTTGTGTGTCCTACATAAGACACCTTTACGTACCGTAACATCACAAGAATTTCTCCAATATTTTCTTCTAGAAATTTTCTAGTTTTAGCTTGTAGTTGAGGCTTACTTTTCACCATTTGTATATCTAGTTGTTTCAGCATTATGTGTTGAAAAATCTCTTTTTTTTTCTCTATTACCGTGGCAGCTTCATTGAAAATTAGTTTATTATTTACATTTGGTTCTTTTTCTGGCCTGTCTATTCTGTTCCACTGATCTGTATGTGTGTACTTATGGCAATACTACACTATCTTGATCGTGTAGCTTTATACTGAGTCTTGAAATCAGTTACTGTAACTCCAACTTTGTTCTTCCAAGATTGTTTTGACAATTTAGGATTCTTTGTATATTCATATAAATTTAGAATCAGCTTAAATTTATAAAATATCCGGAGAGAATTTTGATTAGATTGCATTGAATCCATATATCAGTTTTATAGAGAATTGCTCTCTAAAATTGAGTCTTCCAATCCAGGGACATAGTATGTTTCTCCATTTACTTGTGTGTCCTTAAATTTGTCTAAAAAAACTAACGTAGTTTTCAGTGTGTAGGTTATGAATGTATTTTGTTAAGTACATTCCTAAGCATTTATTTATTTTGCTAATACAGATGTCATTATTTTCTTAATTTCAGTACCTCATATAAGGAAGTATCAATATATCTTATTACTGGTGATTCTAACTTTGGTCACATGGCTAATGTACTTTCTGCCATATTTCTCCACAGTAAAGTTACTATTTTTCCTATTTTGATTAATGGCTATCCTGTAGGGAGATGCCATTTTTTTTTTAAGATTTCTTTTTTGGTGTGGAACATTTTTAAAATCTTTATTGAATTTGTTACAATATCACTTCTGTTTTATATTTTGGGTTTTTGGCTGCTAGGCATGTGGGATCTTAGCTCCCTTACCAGGGATTGAACCCACACCCCCTGCACTGGAAGGCAAAGTCTTAACCACTGGACCGCCAGGGAAGTCCCTGTAGGGAGATGCCTTCAATCTATGCAGATATCCAGTTTCTCATCCTACTTTTGTCCACTAATTTTAACATCTATCCACCACTCTTTTCAAAAAAAATTTATTGAAGTATAGTTGATTTACAATGTTGTGTTCATTTCTGCTGTGCAGCAAAATGACTCAGTTATACACCTATATATTCTTCTTCATGTTCTTTTCCATTGTGGTTTATCACCCACCACTCTTGACTGTAACAATTTCTGCTGTGGTGTTTGTCCAGTAGTGATTTCCTTTTTCATCATTCCGTCTACATGTATGAATTAGAATTCCAGTATAAGAAAAAGCTGGCCTTGGGACTTCCCTGGCAGTCCGGTGGTTAAGACTTCGCACTGTCAATGCAGGGGCATGGGTTCAATCCCTGATCGGGGAACTAAGACCCCACATGCCGCAAAGCACGGCCAAAAAAAGAAAGAAAGAAAGAAAAAGCTGGTCCTTTTCCTCAATTTATTTATATTAACACGGATATTTGTGTTATTTTATAGCTTTATATCCTCAACTGTCGTTATTTACTTTCTTCCTCAAATTATTTCAGCTTTGGTCGCTGTGATATAGGAGCTCATTCTCTAATAAATTCTTCAAAAGGGCTTGAGGAAGGTATAGAATTACCTGACCTCTTATATGTTGACAGGTGTTTTCCAGTGGTCTTGATGATTTTTTAAAATGGTGCTTTGTTTTTACCTCCTTTATGTTCCCTTTTGAAGAATCAAGTGGCAGTCTAATTCTTTCATCTTTGTAAATTATTTGATCTTTGCTTGAGGACTTGAGAAAATTTTTTTCATCTTTGAAATCTAAGAGTTTTACTAGGATGTGTCTCTGAGTTGATCATTCAGAGTTCATGCTCCCAGATACCTAATAAATCCTTCCAAGGTATAGATTAAAGTAATCTTTTTGTCTAGAAGGTTTTCTTGGGTTACAGTTTTTAAAATTATCCTATTGTTCTGTTTTCTTCCTTGGGGACCCCAAAAATATAAATGTTTTTCCCACTTTGCCTGTCTTCCATTTCCACTATTTTTTCTGATGTTTTTATTTCTTTAACCTCATTTTAAAATTATTTTGATTATTTTCATCTTCCTTCAATGATTCTTATTAAATTTTCATTTGAGCCTACATCTTGTAATTTATTATTAAAATCTGAGGTAATTTTGTCTTTTCTTTCATTTCTTTCCTAAGTTCAATGGGCTCTCTTTCTGTTTCTTCCTGGTGTTTTTTGTTTGTTAACTTCTGTTCATACTTTTTGGATTTCTCATCAAGGTTCTTTTTCATACCCTCAAATGCTTGTTTGAGTACATGTCATTTCACTTGGAGTGCCGTCTTACAGTTTTCTGCTTCATGACTACTTGCCAGGGTGAGAGAGTTTGCCTCAGTTGATGGGTATTGAATTTAGTTTGGGTAGGGTTTTTGGCAATAACCTGTGGTGACGTGTTAAACTTTTATTGTTCATTTTTGTGGGACTGGAGTGGTTTACATAATCCCGAGTTTAACAGCGCCTACTTCTTTTAGTAAAGCAACGTTCAGGTACTCTAGTGGATTTTTTTTCTTTTTTGGTATGAATATGTGTGGTGAGGGAGAGGGGCTGTGTTTCTTCTGAGTTTGTGGGGCTTTGTCCTGCAGGACCTCAGAATTTCCCCCTTTGCTCTTCCCCTTCACCACTGTATCACCAATGTCCTCACCTCCTTTTTGCATTTTCTTCCCTCCCCGGGAAGTCATTCACTTGGAAGATTCCCCTTTCAACTTGTGTGTTGAGTCCCTTCCCGGAACCAGGACACTTTTTAGTACTTTCAGATTCGGGCAGACTAAGTCTTTTCGGGCAGTAGCTGTGGGTCAGTGGCCCAGGGCCAGCTCCCTTCTTCTCGCGCCTGCCCTTGTAATTGGTCTGTTTGCTTCTCACAAAGCCGGAAGGAGAGTGTGTGTGGGAAAGGTGCATGAGAAGCTGCACTCCAGAATTTCACATCTTCTCCCTTTATTATGTAGCTATTTTGAAGTTTGGGCATTTTCTGTTATGGCGAGGGTGTGGTTTTTGTATACTTTTTTCCTTTCTTGATGTTCTTCCTTAGATCTGGAGAAAAGCTGGTGGGATGGGGACCTAGACTATTACCATTGTCTTCAGCTATCCAGGCTTCGTTTATGATACTTACTTTTGCTTACGTTTCTCTTTTTTTTTTTAACCTTTTATAATTTGAAATATTCAGTCATTTATTTTTAGAACTTTCTAATTACAAGTTATAAATTTCCTTGTAAACACTGCTTTACCTGCATCTCCCAAGTTTTCCTATGTTGTATTGTTTTGGCCAAAAAGTTCATTCGGGTTTTTTCCGTAAAATCTTAAGATCAACCCAATATTTTCATTTTCATTTATTCATACTATTTCCTTGTGTTTTCCTTTAAAGAAAAAAAAAACAACAACTCTGGGCATTTTAAAGTGTCTTGTTCAATTTCCACACATTGGAGGAATTTGCCAGATATATTCTTATTATATTTTAATTCCATTTGATTCAGAGATTATATTTTTGTTTGATTTAATTTATTTAAAGATTGTTGAGAAGTATTTGATGCCCTGGAGTATGATTTATTTTGGTGGCTATTTCATGTACAGTTGAAATTATGTGTATTTTGCCTCTGTTAGGTGGATATACCATAAATGTCAATTAGATCAGCTTGTTGACAGTGCCGTTTGTGTGTTCTGGATTCTTTGGAATCTTCTGTTCACTTGTTCTATCCATTACTGAGAGATAAGTGATGGAATTTCCGACTACAGTGATAGATGTATCTATTTCTGTTTTCAGTTCTCTCAGATATTGTTCTGTGTATTTTGAAGCTCTGTTATGTTTGTATACATTTAGGATTATGTCTTCTTAATGGATTTTCCCAGGTTATCGCTATGACATGTCTTTCTTTACCCATGGATGTAGCCCTTGTTCTGAGGCCTACTTTGTGTGATACAATTATTACCACTCCAGCTGTCTTATAATTACTGTTTGCAGTGTCTTTTCCATATTTTTTAAACTTCTAAGTTAAGCGTATCTTTATATTTAAAGCACGTCTTGTAGAAGACCTATAATTGGTCATGTTTTTTTAATTAATCTAACTTCTCTGCCTTATGTCTTTTAAATGGAGTGTTTAGACCATCCACACATGCAGTGCCAATAATGTTAGATTTAAAGCTACCATCTATATGTTTATTTATTTATTATTAATTAATTAATTTATTTTTGGTTGCATTGGGTCTTTGTTGCTGTGCGCGGACTTTCTCTAGTTGCGGCGAGAGGGGGCTACTCTTCGTTGCGGTGCGCAGGCTTCTCACTGCTGAGGCTTCTCTTATTGTGGAGCACAGGCTGTAGGTGCGCCGACTTCAGTAGTTGTGGCTCACGGGCTCTAGAGCGCAGGCTCAGTAGTTGTGGCGTACGGGCTTAGTTGCTCCGTGGCATGTGGGATCTTCCCGGACCAGGGCTCGAACCCGTGTCCCCTGCAATGGCAGGCGGATTCTTAACCATGGTGCCACCAGAGAGGCCCCCATCTATATGTTTATATTCCTTATTATCCTCTTTTTCTTGTCCAATCTTGGATTAAGTGCGTTTTACAAGTCTATTTTATTCCCACTATCAGTATGCTAGCTATGCTTGTTTTGTAGTGGCTGTTCTGTAGTTTAGAATAGGCATTATTTATTTATCTACCGTGAGATAATAATTTACCATTTCACATTTAATATAAATACCAAACAAAAGTATACTTTAATTTCCTCCCACCCAGCTTTGGCACTATCTTTTTCATACATTTTATTTCTGTGTAAACTGCACAAAACATTATTATCATTTTTCTAGAAACACTCAGTTATCTTTCAGAAAAATCTTTGAAAAAGGAAAATGATTTTAAAAACTTCTGTGCACTTACTAGCATATTTACAATACCTTGTGTTCTTCATTTCTTTATGTAGACCCACCATCTTTATTGGAGTATAATTGCTTTACAATGGTGTGTTAGTTTCTGCTTTATAACAAAGTGAATCAGCTATACATATACATATATCCCCATATCTCCTCCATCTTGCGTCTCCCTCCCTCCCACCCTCCCTACCCCACCCATCTAGGTGTTCACAAAGCACCCAGCTGATCTCCCTGTGCTATGAGGCTGCTTCCCACTAGCTGTCTATTTTACATTTGGTAGTGTATATATGTCAGTGCCACTCTCTCACTTCATCCCAGCTTACTCTTCCCCCTCCAAGTGTCCTCAAGTCTATTCTCTACATATGCATCATTATTCCTGTCCTGCCCCTAAAGTCTTCATAACCATTTTTTTATATTACATATATATGTGTTAGCATATGGTATTTGTTTTTCTCTTTCTGACTTCACTCTGTATGACAGACTCTAGGTCCATCTACCTCACTACAAATAACTCAGTTTCATTTCTTTTCATGGCTGAGTAATATTCCATTGTATATATGTGCCACATCTTCTTTATCCATTCATCTGTCAATGGACAATTAGGTTGCTTCCATGTCCTGGCTATTGTAAATAGGGCTGCAATGAACATTTTGGTACATAAATCTTTTTGAATTATGGTTTTCTCAGGGTATAAGCCCAGTAGTGGGATTGCTGGGTCATATGGTAGTTCTATTTTTACTTTTTTAGGGAACCTCTATACTGTTCTCCATAGTGGCTGTATCAATTTACATTCCCACCAACAGTGCAAGAGGGTTCCCTTTTCTCCACACCCTCTCCAACATTTATGGTTTGTAGATTTTTTGAGATGGCCATTCTGACTGGTGTGAGGTGATACCTCATTGTAGTTTTTTTTTTTTCCACATCTTTATTGGAGTATAATTACTTTACAATGGTGTGTTAGTTTCTGCTTTACAACAAAATGAATCAGTTATATATATACATATGTTCCCATATCTCTTCCCTCTTGCGTCTCCCTCTCTCCCACCCTCCCTATCCCACCCCTCCAGGCGGTCACAAAGCACCGAGCCGATCTCCCTGTGCTATGCAGCTGCTTCCCACTAGCTATCTACCTTACATTTGGTAGTGTATATATGTCCATGCCTCTCTCTCGCTTTTCATTGTAGTTTTGATTTGCATTTCTCTAATGATTAATGATGTTGAGCATTCTTTCATGTGTTTGTTGGCAGTCTGTATATCTTCTTTGGAGAAATGTCTGTTTAGGTCTTCTGCCTAATTTTGGATTGGGTTGTTTGTTTTATTTATATTGAGCTGCATGGCCTGCTTGTATATTTTGGAGATTAGTCCTTTGTCAGTTGCTTCATTTGCAAATATTTTCTCCCATTCTGAGGGTTGTCTTTTCATCTTGTTTATGGTTTCCTTTGCTGTGCAAAAGATTTTAGGTTTCATTAGATCGCATTTGTTTATTTTTGTTTTTATTTCCATTTCTCTAGGAGGTGGGTCAAAACGAATCTTGCTGTGATTTATGTCATAGAGTGTTCTGCCTATGTTTTCCTCGAAGAGTCTTATAGTGTCTGGGGTTCCATTTAGGTCTTTAATCCATTTTGAGTTTATTTTTGTGTATGGTGTTAGGGGGTGTTCTAATTTCGTTCTTTTACATGTAGCTGTCCAGTTTTCCCAGCACCACTTATTGAAGAGGCTGTCTTTCCTCCATTGTATATTCTTGCCTCCTTTATCAAAAATAAGGTGACCATATGTCACCTTATGAGTTTATCTCTGGGTTGTCCATCCTGTCCATTGATCTATATTTCTGCTTTTGTGCCAGTACCATACTGTCTTGATTACTGTAGCTTTGTAGTATAGTCTGAAGTCAGGGAGCCTGATTCCTTCATCTCAGTTTTTCTTTCTTATGATTGCTTTGGCTCTTCGGGGTCTTTTTTGTTTCCATACAAATTAAGAAAATTTTTGTTTAAGTTCTGTGAAAAATGCCATCGATAGTTGATAGGGATTGCATTGAATCTGTAGATTGCTTTGGGTAGTATAGTCATTTTCACAATGTTGATTCTTCCAATCCAAGAACATGGTATATCGCTCCATCTGTTTCTATCATCTTTAATTTCTTTCATCAGTGTCTTATAGTTTTCTGCATACAGGTCTTTTGTCTCCTTAGGTAGGTTTATTTCTAGGTATTTTATTCTTTTTGTTGCAGTGGTAAACGGGAATGTTTCCTTAATTTCTGTTTCACATTTTTCATCAGTGGTGTATAGGAATGCCAGAGATTTCTGGGCATTAATTTTTTATCCTGCTACTTAACTAGATTCATTGATTAGCTCTAGTAGATTTCTGGTAGCATCTTTAGGGTTTTCTATGTATAGTATCATGTCATTTGCAAAGAGTGACGGCTTTACTTCTTCTTTTCCTATTTGGATTCCTTTTATTTCCTTTTCTTCTCTGATTGCTGTGGCTAAAACTTCCAAAACTATGTTGAATAATAATGGTGATAGTGAGCAACCTTGTCTTGTTCCTGATCTTAGTGGAAATGGTTTCAGTTTTTCACCATTGAGAACAATGTTGGCTGTGGGCTTGTCATATATGGCCTTTATTATATTGAGGTAAGTTCCCTCTATGCCTACTTTCTGAAGGATTTTTATCATAAAGAGGTGTTGAATTTTGTTGAAAAAAAGCTTTTTTTTTGTTGAAAGAAAGCTTTTTCTGCATCTATTGAGATGATCATATGGTTTTTATCCTCCAATATGTTAATATGGTGTATCACATTGATTGATTTGCGTATATTAAAGAATCCTTGCATTTCTGGGATAAACCCCACTTGATCATGGTGTATGATCCTTTTAATGTACCGTTGGATTCTGTTTGCTAGTATTTTGTTGAGGATTTTTGCATCTATGTTCATCAGTGATATTGGCCTGTAGTTTTCTTTCTTTGTGACATCTATGTTTGGTTTTGGTATCAGGGTGATGGTGGCCTCTTAGAATGAATTTGGGAGTGTTCCTCCCTCTGCTATATTTTGCAAGAGTTTGAGAAGGATAGATGTTAGCTCTTCTCTAAGTGTTTGATAGAATTCACCTGTGAAGCCATCTGGTCCTGGGCTTTTGTCTGTTGAAAGATTTTTAATCACAGTCTCAATTTCAGTGCTTGTGATTGGTCTGTTTATATTTTCTGTTTCTTCCTGGTTCAGTCTTGGAAGGTTGTTCTTTTCTAAGAATGTGTCCATTTCTTCCAGGTTGTCCATTTTATTGGCATATAGTTGCTTGTAGTAATCTCTCATGATCCTTTGTATTTCTGCAGTGTCAGTTGTTACTTCTCCTTTTTCATTTCTAATTCTGTTGATTTGAGTCTTCTCCCTTTTTTTCTTGATGAGTCTGGCTAATGGTTTATTAATTTTTTTTATCTTCACAATGAACCAGCTTTTAGTTTTATTGATCTTTGCTATTGTTTCCTTCATTTATTTTTCATTTATTTCTGATCTGATCTTTATGATTTCTTTCCTTCTGCTAATTTTGGGTTTTTTTTGGTCTTCTTTCTCTAATAGCTTTAGGTATAAGGTTAGGTTGTTTATTTGAGATGTTTCTTGTTTCTTGAGGTCGGATTGTATTACTGTAAACTTCACTCTCAGAACTGCTTTTGCTGCATCCCATAGGTTTTGGGTCATCGTGTTTTCATTGTCATTTGTTTCTAGGTATTTTTTGATTTCTTCAGTGATCTCTTGGTTGTTTAGCAGTGTATTGATTGTTTAGCCTCCATGTGTTTCTATTTTTTACAGATTTTTCCCCGTAATTGATATCTAGTCTCATAGCTTTGTGGTCAGAAAAGATACTTGATACAACTTCAATTTTCTTAAATTTACCAAGGCTTGATGTGTGACCCAAGATATGATCTATCTTGGAGAATGTTCCATGAGCACTTGAGAAGAAAGTGTATTCTGTTGTTTTGGATGGAATGTCCTCTAAATATCAATTAAGTCCATCTTGTTTAATGTATCATTTAAAGCTTGTGTTTCTTATTTATTTTCATTTTGGATGATCTGTCCATTGGGGAAAATGGGATGTTAAAGTCCCTTACTACTGTGTTACTGTCAATTTCCCCTTTTACAGCTATTATAATTTGCCTTATGTATTGAGGTTCTCCTATGTTGGGTGCATAAATATTTACAATTGTTATATCTTCTTCTTGGATGTGTCCCTTCATCATCATGTAGTGTCCTTCTTGGACTCTTGTAAGTCTTTATTTTAAAGTCTATTTTGTCTGATATGAGAACTGCTACTCCAGCTTTCTTTTGATTTCCATTTGCATGGAAAATCTTTTTCCATCCCCTCACTTTCAGTCCGTATGTGTCCCTAGGGCTGAAGTGGGTCTCTTGTAGACAGCATATATACGGGTCTTGTTTTTGTGTCCATTCAGCCAGTCTGTGTCTTTTGGTTGGAGTATTTAATCCATTTACATTTAAGGTAATTATCGATATGTATGTTCCTATTCCCATTTTCTTAATTGTTTTGGGTTTGTTATTGTAGGTCTTTTCCTTCTCTTGTGTTTCCTGCCTAGAGAAGTTCCTTTAGCATTTGTGTAAAGCTGGTTTTGTGGTGCTGAATCCTCTTAGCTTTTGCTTGTCTGTAAAGGTTTTAATTTCTCCGTCAAATCTGAATGAGATCCTTGCTGGGTAGAGTAATCTTGGTTGTAGTTCCTTCCCTTTCATCACTTTAGATATGTCCTGCCACTCCCTCTGGCTTGCAGAGTTTCTGCTGAAAGATCAGCTGTTAACCTTATGGGGATTCCCTTGTATGTTATTTGTTGTTTTCCTCTTGCTGCTTTTAATATTTTTTCTTTGTATTTAATTTTTGATAGTTTGATTAATATGTGTCTTGGCGTGTTTCTCCTTGGATTTATCCTGTATAGGACTCTCTGTGCTTCCTGGACTTGACTGAGTATTTCCTTTCCCACATTAGGGAAGTTTTCAACTATAATCTCTTCAAATATTTTCTCAGTCCCTTTCTTTTTCTCTTCTTCTTCTCGGACCCCTATAATTCGAATGTTGGTGCGTTTAATGTTGTCCCAGAGGTCTCTGAGACTGTCCTCAATTCTTTTCATTCTTTTTTCTTTATTCTGCTCAGCAGTAGTTATTTCCACTATTCTATCTTCAGGTCACTTATCCGTTCTTCTGCCTCAGTTATTCTGCTATTGATTCCTTCTAGAGAATTTTTAATTTCATTTATTGTGTTCATCATTGTTCGTTTGCTCTTTAGTTCCTCTAGGTCCTTGTTAAACGTTTCTTGTATTTTCTCCATTCTATTTCCAAGATTTTGGATCATCTTTACTATCATTATTCTGAGTTCTTTTTCAGGTAGACTGCTTATTTCCTCTTCATTTGTTAGGTCTGGTGGGTTTTTGCCTTGCTGCTTCATCTGCTGTGTGTTTCTCTGTCTTCTCATTTTGCTTAACTTACTGTGTTTGGGGTCTCCTTCTGCAGGCTGCAGGTTCGTTGTTCCCGTTGTTTTGGTGTCTGTCCCCAGTGGGTAAGGTTGGTTCAGTGGGTTGTGTAGGCTTCCTGGTGGAGGGGACTGGTGCCTGTGTTCTGGTGGATGAGGCTGGATCTTGTCTTTCTGGTGGGCAGGACTGCGTTTGGTGGTGTGTTTTGAGGTGTCTGTGACCTTATTATGATTTTAGGCAGCCTCTCTGCTAATGGGTGGGGTTGTGTTCCTGTCTTACTAGTTGTTTTGCATAGGGAGTCCAGCACTGTAGCTTGCTGGTTGTTGAGTGGAGCTGGGTCTTAGCGTTGAGATGGAGATCTCTGGGAGAGCTTTCACCATTTAATATTACGTGGAGCCGGGAGGTCTCTGGTGGCCCAATGTCCTGAACTCGGCTCTCCCACCTCATAGGCACAGGACTGACACCAGGCTGGTGCACCAAGACCATGTCAGCCACATGGCTCAGAAGAAAAGGGAGAAAAAAAGAAAGAAAAAAATAAAATAAAATAAAGTTATTAAAATAAAAAATAATTATTAAAAATAAAAAAATAAAAGAAGAGAGCAACCACACCAAAAAACAAATCCACCAATGGTGCGTGCTAAAAACTATACTAAAAAAAAAAAAAAAAAAAAGAACAGACAGAACCCTAGGACAAATGGTAAAAGCAAAGCAATACAGACAAAATCTCACACAGAAGCTATACATACACACTCACAAAAAGAGAAGAAGGGAAAATAATATATATATATATCATTGCTCTCAATTTGGGATGATTCGTTGTCTATTCAGGTATTCCACAGATGCAGGTACATCAAGTTGATTGTGGAGATTTAATCCGCTGCTCCTGAGGCTGTGGGCAGAGATTTCCCTTTCTCTTCTTTGTTCTCACAGCTCCCGGGGCTCAGCTTTGGATTTGGCCCCGCCTCTGCGTGTAGGTCTCTGGAGGGCGTCTGTTCTTCGCTCAGACAGGACGGGGTTAAAGGAGCCGCTGATTCGAGGGCTCTGGCTCACTCAGGCCGGGGGGGGGGGGGGGGGGGGGGCACGGGGGGCGAGGCGGGCCTGCAGCGGCGGAGGCCGGTGTGAAGTTGCACCAGCCTGAGGCGCGCTGTGCGTTCTCCCGGGGAAGTTGTCCCTGGATCCCGGGACCCTGGCAGTGGCGGGCTGCACAGGCTCCCCGGAAGGGGGGTGTGGAGAGTGACCTGTGTTCGCACACAGGCTTCTTGGTGGCAGCAGCGGCAGCCTTAGCGTCTCATGCCCGTCCCTGGGGTCCGCGCTGTTAGCCGCGGCTCGCGCCCGTCTCTGGAGCTCCTTTAAGTGGCGGCCTTACTCCCCTCTCCTCGCGCACCAGGAAACAAAGAGGGAAGAAAAAGTCTCTTGCCTCTTCGGCAGGTCCAGACTTTTTCCTGGACTCCCTCCCGGCCAGCCGTGGTGCACTAACCCCCTGCAGGCTGTGTTCACGCCGCCAACCCCCGTGCTCTCCCTGCGCTCCGACCGAAGCCCGAGCCTCAGCTCCCAGCCCCGCCCGCCCCGGCGGGGGAGCAGACAAGCCTCTCGGGCTGGTGAGTGCCGGTCGGCCCCGATCCTCTGTGCGGGAATCTCCCTGCTTTGCCCTCCGCACCCCTGTGGCTGTGCTCTCCTCTGTGGCTCCGAAGCTTCCCCCCTCCGTCACCCGCAGTCTCCGCCCGCGAAGGAGCTCCTAGTGTGTGGAAACCTTTCCTCCTTCACAGCTCCCTCCCACTGGCGCAGGTCCCGTCCCTATCCTTTTGTCTCTGTTTATTCTTTTGCCCTACCCAGGTACGTGGGGAGTTTCTTGCCTTTTGGGAGGTCTGAGGTCTTCTGCCAGCATTCAGTAGGTGTTCTGTAGGGGTTGTTCCACATGTAGATGTATTTCTGGTGTATCTGTAGGGAGGAAGGTGATCTCCGCGTCTTACTCTTCCACTATCTTGAAGGTCTCCCTAGACCCACCATTTCATCTGATTTCACTTTTCTTGCATCAGAAAAATTTCCTTTAACATTTTTTTGTTCTGCAGGGAGCTAAAGCATTACGTAATCTCATACTTGCTCTGTTGTCAGATTCACAGTATTTAAACCAGAGCCTGGAATGCTCCCCAAATTTGGAACTAATCAGCCCTTAGAATCTCTGCCCCATTACTTCTTCCACTTGTTAAAATGCCTGGTTAGAACCCATTCATCTTCTTTGATAGGATTTTCCCTAAATTTCTACACTGGATTCCGAGATGTAATTCCCAGGTCCTGTCCCCTTTCGGACTGAAGAATTGAGTTATCCAGATTTTGAAAATATTGGTTGCTGACAGCTCTCAGTTGAACCTCTCTCTCTGGACATTGCCCTCAGATGAAGATAGTCTCCCCACCTCAGGTTACAACTCTTTCTGGGGACAGCCCACATCCAATGACACCTGACCTCCCATCCTTCCTTTAGGGCAGCGCTGAAGAGCAATCCTGCCTCCAGAGCCCCCGTGGAATCTGCTGAGGTCATTTTGCAAATGGATCCTTATTCAGCTTCTGCCACTGCCATTCACGCCTTCACCGCTCCCCCATGGGTGTTGATTGCCAGGGCATAATGCAATGAATTTCTTCCATAAAAATCTCTGTCTCATTGCCTGTTTCATGGATAATGTGATTGGTAATATTTAATGCCAGGAGTGGTCTGAAGAAACAACTTCCAAAATGAAATTTGGGAGCTGATCCCCTGCTGGTAGGCTGGCAATAAGCATTATATGAATGATAAAGCAGAGGACAGGAAGCCAGTGATTTGCAGTCATTGTGCAGTTGCCGAAACTTTCATCGGTGATGAAATGGGATGAGACACCAGAGGAGGGAAGTGCACTGGCTGGTGCAGTATGTAGCTTCTCGGTTGTTGGAGAGGCAATGGGGGAAACGGCAATTACAAGGATCATCAGATCAGATGATGGATGCACGGGAGAAAAACAATAAAATGCTGAGGGTTGTCAGTCATCAATTAGAGGCTCGGTATGAAAACCAGAGGACTTCTTGGTAATTTATAAAAAGGCTCTCATCTTCTGTAGCCAAAGGACAGAAAGTAAATCGTGTATCAGGCCCGGAACTTAATTATAAGATAAGTAGAACTCCAGAGAAGGTCACTTCTCAACTCCAGCAGGAATGCATGACCAAAGTCAGGGCCATGATTGAGAAGGGTGGGGCCCTGAGACTTGGGATAAGGAAATCTGGGAGTACGCGATGGAAAATCTACACCCTCTGGGTCTGTAGAAGGAGCAAATCCTCCCAGTGAGTACTAATGTTCTGTATTTGCCTAAAGATGATGTAGAGGATTTTGCCTTGCAAAAATGCATGAGCTCTCTCCGTCCCCTCCACCACCCAACTCCCACCCCTGGGGTGACACACACTTCCCCTCCTGGTCACTGGACGAATAACAAAGCATAGATCAAAACATAAGTGCGGTGGAAAAGTTCTAGGTCTGCCAAGAAAAAATGCGACTGTATTCTGAATGAACTGTAGAAATTAGTTGGCACAGAACAGACTCCTGAGGATGCTTCTCAAGGCCCAGAGTATAGGACTGGACGACGAGAGTTTATTTATGTGGGAGAACTCTACCGTGATGCAGGGTTTAGCATCCTCATAGCACCTCAAGGAGCGGGGGGCTCACAAGCTAATAAGAGAGCTCTTGGAAGCTTGATAAAGGAGTGGCACACAGTAAGTTAAGTATCAATGCCAGAACTTCCGTGGCAGAAGGCGGACGAAAGAATCAGACGCAGAGGAGTTGGTATTTTAGAGTGAATATATGACCACAGAGGTCCAAGTGATAAGGTTTGTAATGATAAGGACACAGCACTGTTGAGAAGCTCAATGGTGATCATCCTCTGTCATCCAGAGCTGCTGGTGGAAGATGCTTTTCTAGAACTAGACTCACTATTATCAGTGGGGGTGATAGGATTCCTAAATAACAGAAACATGGTGACAATGCTTAGCCATCAAGAGCAAAGTGGGACAGTGATCTAATGAGTAACAAGGTCAGAGTGACAGTCAGGGTCTCTGATGCCAGAAGAGCTGTGAAGAGAGTTAATAGAATACGGTATCTCTTGGGTCAAGATAGATGGGCAGCCAACAAGGGGCTTTGCCAACCCCAAAATCAAGGATAAATGACCAGAAGACTGAGGGATGAGGCCATGATCCATGGCCCAGATTCTAGACTTGAATCACTTTTCCGACAGAGCCCATTGACTGATGGAGAGGTCTGGTGCCTGGGTAAAAGAACTTTGAACATCATAACAGCTGTACACAATAATGATTCACCCAGTCTTTCCCCAAAGGGGATCATAGCCATTTATGTAGGTAACACATTGTGGGGGAAAGGGAATACTCACACATGTCAAAAACTGTTGGTTGGAGGGTCCCTGGGATATAAAATATCATCATAACCCTCTTCACCAGTAGCTGGCGGTGTGTATAGTGGGACACGCAATAGGGGAGTTCTGAGGCCAAAGGTATACATGCCATCAACTAGTGGTATTTCCTGGCCCCTGAATGTGTAATTGGAATAAATACACAATATATGTAGTTGGTAGAACAGCTATGTTAATTCTTGGGCTGGGAAATGAGTTATCCTGGTGAAGATGGCCAAGTGAAAGGTTTTGCAATTGCCTCTCAATTCCCTGCCAGGTTAGTAAATTTAAAATAATATTGCATCTCAGAGGAAACAGCAGAGATGAGTTCTACCCCTAAACACAGAAAGAGCTCAGTGGTGGCTTCCCATTATTTCTCTATGTAATTCACCAAGCTGGGCCCATTCCCAACTCACCTATGTAGCAGCTCTAATTGCAGCTTCTCTCCAGTTGTGGCATCTTTACAAGAGAAGCTTAGCATGGCCTCAGGTATAGAGTGTGTGACCACTGATGTGGGAAAGGCATTCTGTTCCGTTCCTGTTGATAAAGGGAAATCAGAAGTAATTCTCAACCGCTTGGAATAGACAACAGTATACGTTTGTAACCTGTCTCCAGAGCGCTGTTAACTTTTCTGCTCAAAGAGACCCGCACCATCTGACTATTCCCCAGAATGTCACACGTATCCTGATATTGATGGTGTCGTGTTACCTGGGACAGAAGTAGCACGTACATTGGAGGCCTTGTAAGACGTGTGCAGTCCAGAAGTTCGGAGATCAACATTAAAGGGCCAGTCGTATCCCTGAAATGTTGAGGGGTCTTTGGCATAGTGTAACTTGCCCTACGAATTAAGGATAAATTCATACATATCACTTCTCACCACCAAGACAGCAGCACTGTGCAGTGGGTCCTGAGGCAGCATATTCCACCCTTGGAATACTACTCCTACTCATAAACCAGATAGTACTAGGGCTGTCAGAGGTCCAGGATGTTGTACAAGCCCTCTCGACACTCAGGCTGTGGGACCCAGGAGACTATATGTCACTAGAGGTACTATGGTGGGAAAAGATTCAGTGTAGAGTTTAGGCAAACCCCAATAGGAGAATCACAGCATCAATCCCTAGGTTTATGGAGCAAAACCTTGAAATCCATAGCAGAAAAACATATATTTCACAAAGCAGCTCATGAGTGCTACTAAGCCTGGGTAGAGATGGAGTGCTTAGACATGGGACATAAGTCACCTTGTAGCCAGAACTGTCAAAATCAGGAAATTGGCGCTGTTATACTGTTAGCTATAGTAACAGTTTTTGTGTGTACTCGTTTTTTTGATGTTTAGTTCTATGACATTTTATCCATGTATAAGCACCACCACAGGCATACAGAACCATAAAAAAAACCTCCTACCTCTTTATGGTTACATCTTTCTCCCAATGTTATCTTCTGGTAGCCATTGCTTTGTTCTCTATCACTGAAATTACATCCATACAATGGAATACTACTGAGCAATAAAAAGGAGCAAGCTACTGATATACGCAACATACGATTTTTTGGCTTTCCTTGTTGAAGTGTAATTCATATAACAGAAAAATTAAAATCATTTTAATGCAGACGATTCAGAGACATTTAGGACATTCACAGTGTTGTATAACTGCCACGTCTATATAGTCCAAAAGACTTTCACCTCCTCAAAAGGAAACCCTGGGTACATTAAGCAATTGCCTTCCATTTTCTGTCTCCCCAGCCCTTGGCAATGACTAAACTGATTTCTGTCTCTGTGGATTTACCTATTCTGAATATTTCATATAAATGGAATCATAAAATATGCGACCTCTTGTGTCTGGCTTCTTAAACTTAGAATAATGTTTTTGAGACTCATGCACATTGTAGCATATATCAGTGCTTCATTTCTTTTTATGGGTTAATAATATTCCAATATTACCACAATTTGTTTATCCCTTTATCCATTGATGGACACTTACGCTTCTTCTTCTACCTTCTGAGTATTTGCTGCTATAAACATGCATGCCCATGTACTTGTTTCAGTACTTGTGTTCAATTCTTTTGGGAATATACCTAGAATGGAATTGCTGGGTCATGTGGTAATACTATGTGTAAGTTTATGAGGACCAGCCAAACTGTTTTCCATAGTGGCTGGATTATATTAGATTCCCACCATCAACGTCCAAGTGTTCCAATTTCTCTACATCCTTACCAACACTTCTTATTTTATATTTTTTATTATAGTAATTCAAGTGCCTATGAAGTAGTAACTCATTGTGGTTTTTTTTTTTGTGTGTGGTACGCGGGCCTCTCACTGTTGTGGCTTTTCCCGTTGCGGAGCACAGGCTCCGGACGCACAGGCTCAGCGGCCATGGCTCACGGGCCCAGCTGCTCCGCGGCATGTGGGATCTTCCCGGACCGGGGCACGAACCCACGTCCCCTGCATCGGCAGGCGGACTCTCAACCACTGCGCCACCAGGGAAGCCCCTCATTGTGGTTTTGATTTGCATTTTCCTAATGCCTAATGATGTTGAACATTTTTTTCATGGGCTTGTTGGTCATTTGTATATCCTTTTTGGAAAAATGTCTCATTAAATCCTTTTCCCCTTTTTAATTGGGTTGTCTTTTTGTTATAAGAGTTACTTATATATTCTGGATACAAGATTCATGAGATATATGACTTGCAAATGTTTTCTATCATTATATAGGTTGTATTTTTACTTTCTTAATAATGCCCTTTGATGTACAAGGTTTTTAATTTTGATAAAGTCCAAATTATCTATGTTTTTGTTGTTGTTGTTGCTTGTGCTTTTGGTGGATATGGCTGTCCAATTATCCCAGCAACATTGGTTGAAGAAACTATTCTTTCCCCATTGAATGATCTTGGTACCCTAGTCAAAAGGTATTTGGCCATAGATGTATGGGTTTATTTTTGGACTCTCATTTATATTCCATTGGACTACAGGTCTGTCCTTATGGCATTACCATACTGTTTGATTACTGTAGCTTTATAGTATGTTTTGAAATTAGGAAGTGTGAGTTCTGCAACTTTGTTTTTCTTTTTCAAGACTGTTTTCGTTATTTGGGGGCCCCTTGTGATTCCATATGAATTGGAGGATTGGCTATTCCATTTCTGCAAAAGAAAGGCAGTAGATATTTCGATAGGGATTATATTGAATTTATAGATCACTTCTGGAAGTTTACCTTCTTAAGAATATTAAGTATTCCAGTCTATGAGCATGAGGTTTCTTTCCATTTGTTTAAGTCTTTCATTTCTTTCATCAGTGTTGCTAGTTCTCAGTGTACCAGACTTATCACAGTGATCATCTTGAAATGTATAGAAATATCTAATTACTATGCTGTGCACCAAGATCTAACACAGTGTTGCAGGTCAATTACACTTCAAAAACAAACAAACTCATAGTAAAAGAGATCAGATTCATGGTTACCAAAGACAGGGTATAGGGAGAAGGAATTGGATGAAGATAGTCAAAAGGTACAAACTTCCAGTTATAAGATAAATAAGTACCAGGTATTTAATGTACGACATGACAAATATAATTAACACAGCCATGTGTTATATGTGAAATTTCTTAAGAGAGTAAATCCTAAGAGTTTTCATCACAAGAAAAAATACATTTGTTTCTTTTATTTTGAATCTGTCTGAGATTATGGATGTTCACCAGACATACTGTGGCAATTATTTCATAATGTATGTAAGTCAAATCATTATGCTGTACACCTTCAACTTGTACAGTGCGATATGTCAGTTATATCTTGGTAAAACTGGGAGGAAAAATCCTTAAAGATGGCAATATTGGATGAAAGGAAATAATACTTTTTAAAAATGTTGATTAAACAATAACACTTTAAAATTAATGTAAAGCTATATACATTTTTAATTACAATTATGTTTTAAATTGCTACATAGGGCAAACAAAGATTGTGAGAAAATGAACCACGTATTGAGTGGTTATTTCCAGGAGAAAGAATTGTAGGTGATATTTACCTTTTATTTTCTCTTATGTATTTTGTGTATTTAAAGAATTCTCCACAATAAGTGTACATTGCTCCTAGAACCAGCAAATGTATACTACCTCATTAGTTTGTATTAAGACAGATTACTGGTTTTTAATCCCAATACAAGTGGGAGATTAAACCAGATAAATTAGACCTATTTTAGTACTTGAAACTTTTAGTTTTAGAAGAAGGTTCCCTTATAAAACTCTCTTAAAATGAAGTATTTTTCTTAAAATGAAGTATTTTTCTTCGTTTTATTTCTTTTAATAGGAATGGCATTTGTCCTAGGGAATATAACCAGACATTTAAGATGAGGCTAAAGGATAAACACATCTCTGAATTCCATGTCCTAGTATTGAGATCCAATCATTTTTCAAAGGTTATATAGCAGTACCTTATTCAAATCCTATTAGAGGGCTTGCATCAGGGCTGAGGTGGTACTTTGGTTGATCCAGAAAAGCGAGGTTAGGTGAACTAGATTAAAGAAGGGAAATAGACATCTATTTAACTATAACCTAGACTGAGGCAATGCCTAATGCATCCTAAAGAAATCAGGGGATTTGGTCTATACCAAAAGACTTTAAGGCAAGAATCACTACAATTTGAAATGTAGACCTCCCGGCCAATCCCTTGAATTTTAATCAGTTTTTACAAAATGACTCGTTCAAAGGAAGAGCAGACCAGAAGGTGTTACCTAGAAAATACACTGGTATCATTGCCATATGATAAAATACTTTTTATAAAAAACATTTTTATGAAAAATGTATCTATAAAAATAGTTTATAAAAATTGTGTTTTCTAAAAAATATTTTTGCTGCTCTTTCCAAAGAATCTACAAATAAAGATCTATATAATAATTGTGAGAGTTCATACATTGCACACTGAGTTCTATGTCTTTATATCCTGAACTCTACTGTGGAAATAAGCTTAAAGGGCAAGTGAACATTCCAGGAGGAGGAAATAACAGGAAGAAATATTTCTATTGAAATTCCAACCTATTGAACCCATTCCTCGTCACTTCAAATGCTACCTACCACGGTGAATATGAGCATTGTCTTCTTGTTTTTTTCCCTTAGTAAACTACTCATTCTTTAGGGTAGAGGCCAAGATTTGTTCTGCTGTACAGTTCCCTAGAAGCAGGGCTGAGACAAGGATTCTTCTCCATGTGATTTATTGAAGGAGTCCGCTCAGGAAAAGGGAGTGAGGGAAGCATGATAGGGCAGGGTGCACCGCTAAGCAACTCCTGTGATCTCAACAGGGCACCAGCTGGAGGCAGAGCTGAGGGAGGTGGGTGGTACCCACCAGGTCCTTACTCCTTCATATTGTTGCTAAGGAAACCTGAGCCTTAGGAAACGTTTACTGGGACGAGGAAGAGGAAGTGTTTCATCCAGTTCTTAGGGATCGTTTATTTGCACTCAATCCAAGGGTCAACTTCCCATAAAAAAGGGACATAAAATTATTGGGAACTACAGACAATTCAGAGTTACGGGCTAGTTACGTGCAAGGCAGAGACTGATGAAAAGCGAGCCTGTGCGAGTGAAGGGCTGGTAGCTTGAAACAGCATGACGTGTCCAGGAAGTGACACATAGGTCAGTATTGTTAGAAATAACCTGAGACCGGGAAAGAGCTAGAGGGGTGCAAGAGAGGCCAAGTCAGAAAGGGTCAGTGAGCCTGGCTGAGAAGCTTGGATGTTACTCTGTGTGCACTGGAGAGGGTTTTAGTAAGGGAATGACATGGTTGGTCTTGTATTTGAAAACTATTATTCTTCCAGCTGGGCAGAGGAAATATTTTTGATAAAGAGTACAGATGGGTGACCCAGTGGGAGGCTGTCATATATTAGTCTAGGTAGTAAAAGATGAGGACATGATATAGATCACATGGTAGTGCAGGAAAGGATGGGATGGGTACTTTAACTATGTACCTGAAATCTGCAGGACCTTCTAACCAATATAAGTAAGTGGTGGATAACTCCTATGTTTTGAACTTGAGTGAGTCACTAGAAAGGAAGACAACTGATGGTGAATAAGAATCAGTTAGGAAGGTAAGCTGGAGTGTGTGTGGGATAAGCAAGTGGCCCATGGACAGGTAAGCTGGAGGCAGTGGTCTGGGAGCCTTGGTCTAGCCACATTAGTGAAATGGGAGTGTCAAGGCCATAGGCCTTCCTGGTTCAATGGCTGGGAGCCTCTTATGGACCCCTGAGACTTAGAGAGGCCTAACCTGCAGTAGATGGGCCTCAGGGAACATAGATCCACTCCAGTGGGCTACTGATGACATGAGTTCCATTCATGCTTCAAAGCACAGCATGACCGTGGCCATGGTTAATACACATGGTTGTCTCGGGCTCTCCTTTCTCCATCCCTGGCAGGATTTTGTAGAGTTTTACTTATCTTATTTTCATTCTTACCTACAATTGTATTTATTCTATAGCTTCTTAGCCATCAAACTTCCCTTTGGCTTAGGCAGCTGCAAGACACAAGTATGCTGAAATCTGGCATTTGTTAAACTATTTAAAACAACTCAGAAACTGCCACAACATTGCAGTTTATAATAAGTGGCCCCATGAAAAAAGTATAGGGTGCTGTGCTCAAAAACTTCCAAAATCCTAGGGCCACTTTGGTCGTCTGGGAAAATATGGAGCACTGAGATCTGGAAAAAAACATAGAGACAAGCCTTTGTCGTAGTCGATGTCGTTTTTATTTTATTTTGTTTTATTTTTTGTCATTTTTAACTGAAGTATAGTTGACTTACAGTATCATATGTTTCTTTTGTCTTCACCATTGTCACAGCAGAAAGTGCCCCAAAGTTAATGAGGTAAGGAAGACTTTATTCAAAGCTATTGCCATAGGATGGAGAGACCAGAGCACAGTCTGAACTTAGCTCTGCTGACACAAATGTGGGAGAGTTTTTGTGATCTGGGGTGGGGGAAGGGAACCTAGGACATCTGTCTGAGAATTGGCTTTTCCCAAAAGAAAAATAAGCCTTCTTGTTTCTTTGTAACAGGAGGTAGCTTTACAATTTGGAGGAAAGTGTCCACAAGAATTAGGCTCCTACCTCCACAGGGACCAGAGATGGGGCACTATCTCCCTTGATAATTACACTGTAAAGGGATGGCTCCAGGTCGTTGAGAAAGACAGCCCTGGGTCATGAAACAGGCAGGAAGCTTTTAAAAGGGTTTACACATCTAAGGGACAGAGAAAGAATTTACAAGTTTTCTAAAGAAAATGCTCTAAGAAAAGTGGGGGGGGGGGGCGCAGGGGCCAAGAGTCAGGAAGAGACCAGTAAAGTTTAGTCAAGCTGAGGGGTATGTGAAGGCCACCTTGGTCACCATAACTCATGACTCTTATCAGGAATGAGGTTAATACCACGGACAGCTAAGATGACGTGGAAAAGACAATGGACAGAAAACCAAAAGAATTTTCTGAATCCCGTTACAAAATCTGGAGTAAACAACCTTGTTTTTGATATTCAGATTCTACTGCTGTAAAACAGATTGAAAAAAGAGTGGATCATCTGGGCCATTTATTTTAATTCTAAAAATATATTAAAACTATTTTTTTTGCCTTAATTTATCTAAGAGTTGTCCAACATGGGTAGGGTGTGGTTGGGAAACACATACGTATCTGACTTGTCAGAATTCATTTTTTCAAGGCCTCCCCAGAATGCCTGGAATAACCCTCCCCTTTGAGAATCGGGCCTGTGGAGGAGTCTAGTATGCCTGGTTCCATTCATCCCTCAGGTATATTTGATAATGATCTAGAACACAATGGAACTCTCAGAGGCACACACTAGGGCCTCATCCCTGGGGGTAATGGCTTTGCACCGAGGGAGAGAAGTCACAGCTTCACTACATCACATCTGAGTGTGTAGGGTGGTTTGGGAAGATCAGAGAATAAGAAAAATCAAGGATCCTTACAAGCAATAGTCACGCCAGCAAAAAGTCTGAGGGCTTAACCCCCTCATTCTGAGGCATCTCCAGACAAGTTCCTGTAGGGATGACTGAATGGGGGAGAGGAGACGTCTCCCAGAAGGGGTCTTCCTCCTTGACAACTCTCCCCCTTGGGTACCACAACCACTATCTAGCACAATCCTGAGAACCTGAACCAGAGCCAGGGAAGCATCTATTGCTTTTCCCTTAGGTGTGAGAGTCGAGGAGAAATATTGGGAGTGACTGTTTTCGGCTGCAGAGGGCTATCCCATGCCGTACGAGTCCAAAAGGCTCTTTCGGGGAAACCATTCAAAGTTCAAACCGCCTCTACCTCTAGGTCCCTAAGGGAAAATAAGCCCACCCCCTTTCTCTAAGGACACAGCAGCTTCTGAGCAGCGCGGCGCGCCTGGTTCCATCAGGGGCTGTGCTGAATCTCTCTGAGCAAACCTTGCTCTCACCCTCACGATGAGGGTCCCCTGCAGGTGCTAGACGAGGGTACACCGGATGGAACTCCTCCATTTCAAATATGACCCGTGGCCGATCTTAAAGGAAGTGCTGCAGGGAGCACCCCAATCCTACAGTCACCAGAAACAGGCCCTCCCACCCCCTACCCGCTTTACACAAGAGGTCTCAGAAATCCCTCTCTCCTCCCCCTGGAGAAGGGAATGACTGCGTCTCCACTGGAGGAATATAATTACAGGTCACGTGTCTACAGAGTGGACCAAATATTTTTTATTCATGACTCACATTAAATACACATTAAGTGCCTACCATATATTACATTAATATATATTAATCTCATTTAATACTTAGGGTTTGGGAGATAAAGGAAGGATGGAGAGGACATTTAATTTAATTTGGCAAATCAGTGCCAAAGCGAAGGAAGACAAAGCATGTTCCGTTACTAACGTGATGAGGCCAGAGATCCAAAGTATTGTACGTTTACATGAAAATGCCTGTGGTGGAAGCTTTCATATCTGAATAGTGGGGCCAGTGTAGTCAACGTGTATTTGTAAAACACCTATTATATATTACACAGCATATTAGATGTGTTATTACGATTAACAACTGAGTTGTTAAAGGCAAAGAAAATAAATATTCGAAAATGTCCAGAAAGTAACCGAGTGTCTTAAAATGATAACCAGACTTATTTTCTACATAGGACTGACCTTGAGGATAGGGAAAAGCAGGTCTGCGCTCACAAGCCCAAGTTTACACTACATCCAATCCTCACTTTTATCTGCCCTTTTTCATGAATTCTGACAAAGGGAGAGCCAACAGGATATCATGTTTTGGTTTAATTTTTGTTGCCAAAAGCTTCTCCCTTCCTTTCCACTTGACAGCCGTAAGAGGAATCTAATTGATAGAATTAATTAACTTAATTAATTAATTCCTGAGAATTAACTTCTCAGGACTCCAACCACCATCGTGAACATAAACTCCCAGAGTAGAAGCAGGAAACAGAGGGAGACAAAGATGCCTCCCTCTTTCTCCTAATCCTGGTTCGTATTTCTGGCTTCCCATCTCTCCTTCCCTATCCTGGCTCCTATTTCTGGCTCCTGACAGAGCCTGTTTCTCCTCCTTCCATCAGTCCATCTTTGATGGTCCCTCAGTGTTTCAGCTGAAATCTCTCCTTTTTCATGGTGTTTTCCCTGATCCTTGTCAACCCAGACTGGTCCCTTCTCTGAATTCCTATGAGGTGTGATTCAGCCTGTGCTTCCATAATACTCCACGTGGTTTTTCTGTTGTCTTGAAGAGGCAAGGTTTGCGTGCTGCTAACAACTGTAAACCCCAAAGGGCTTTATAGCCTTCATGATTCTGGACACACAGCTAGGCACTTAGTAGGTGTTAATAAACATTTCTTGGGTAGACATGGGCTCCTTGCCTCCTTGCCGGCCTTTCTTCTTAATACAAATTATTGACCACGTGGCCCCTGCACTAAAACATAAGATAAACTATGGCAGGGCCAGAGTGTCCCTCACCGGCGCAAGGAGACTATATTCATTTCTGGGCCTTTGCAGAGTGTAAGACCTGCCTCTTTTCCAGCTTCTGACTTCTGTTCTGCTTCTCCTGCCTTAGGAGGCCCTGGGTGTCCCATGGGCGCCAATCAGAAAAGTCTGACAAATAAGCCAAGTAGGGCCCCAAGGCACCTTGGCGAGACGCCGGCAGAAGTGCCGAGGCCGGGTTACCACAGCCCCTGGACGAGCTGGATAACGATGCTGCCACCACTCCCAGGGAGCTGTGACCGCGGAGGGGGAGGGGAAATGGGACGTCTTGACAACAGGTAGTGAGCTGGCGGTGCAAACTGTCTCCGCGCTCGTCGGCAGATTGTACCGACGGCTTAAAAGCGGCTGATCCCTGAGCCTAGCTCCGCGCCCGAAAGAAGCGCCAGGGGGCCACGCGGTCCACGGGAACCACCGGAAACCCGGTGCGTGGCCACATCCACACCTGCCCGCGAGAGAAGCGGGTAGAGTCCCTGGGCTCCACAAGGACACGGAGAGTTCGACTGAAGGCCGTAGAGGAAGATGTAATAAGGCCCCAGCCAGGGCAGTGCAGGGATGGACATCAGGGCGGCGACCGGAGGGGACAGGGCGCAGCGGCCGCGGGGGATGCTCGGCTCGGAGCTGTCCAGCGTCCTGCGCGCACTGCGCACCCACGGGTCTTGGCTGGACACTCAATACTAGTTTTCTTCTTCTCTTAAAATCGAGACATGCTTTTCAACATTAGCAATAAACCGTATCCAAGGAAAACACGCACAACTTTCTTGAGAGCTCTGCTAAATATTTGTCCCGCCAATACATGTACATTACGTATTTAAAATGAACAAAATGCTAAGATGCGAATGAGAAAGTTCTCCGAGAGCTTAGGTGGCAAGCTAAGGTGGGTCCTGTGGCCTTGCCCTTGACTTTCCTCTTACCCCTGAGGCTTGAGAGACTCAAGCAGGCTACCAAGGGCCTCCTTGGTAACTCTTGGAGTGAAAAAAGCAAAGGAGAGCTTACGGCGTGATTGGGTTCATCCCGGGTACTGTGATATAGGGAGATAAGGGCAGTAGTTTTCATTGCAAAAGGGAGAGGAAGCACACAATTATTAACAAGAGCCTTTCCACAGAAGAATGCCCCAAACTGACAAGTGATTTTCTTAACACAGACGAAGAGAAAGAATGAAGGAATCTAGCACAAATATCCCAAGACCACGAGGTCAGTCCTGCCAGATAAAATAAGCTCTGAGTCAGAGGGATGGAAAACACGGGATTTTTTTCTCAAATCCATATGCATAACAGAACAAAATCATCTTCTTACATGTCCCTTTAGATAAAGGCAAAAGCTTAGTAATAAATATAAGTAGACCTATTTTACAAATTTATTAACTAGCTACTAGCTTGGGGTTCTTACTTTCCCTTTCACCTGTGGCTGTCAGAAAAGAAAGTGTGATTCAGTTGGGAAAGCTTTCAGGCTGGCAGAGCAGACGCTGAGCCCATCAACTCATGGTGGTGTCTGTCACCTTGAAAATCTGCGTTGGCTTAACTCCATCTTGGACGAAGAGAACTGTTTGGCTTGTGGAGACTGCTTTGATATTACATTTGAATTTTTCTGGCTCACAAACTCAAACTGATTTGCTTTAAAGCTTTAGACTGCAACAGAGAAAAATTAGATCTGCTCAGTGAGAAAAGCAAACTGAAAACATAACACCCTGTCTGGGTGACGCTATATCTCGGGGAAGTGTTACCATCACCCAGTGAATCGAGGTCTTGCAAAATGGCCTCCCGACATAATCACTGATACTTTGGCGGACTTTTCAGGGAAGTTTCCAGAAGGCAATGTCGCGGTAAGATTTCCAATTAAGCCTGAATCCCTCATGAGACTGAACACTCACAATTCTTACTCCGGGGAAAGGCCCAGTTTCCATAAGCAAATAAAAGAGAATATTAATATTGTAATATTCTCTTATGATTGGAGATCCCGTAATTTCCTTCAAAGTGTTTTTTTGTGTCTATTGTCTGATTCTGTCCTCATTACAACTCTGTACAGTGCCAAGGGCAGGCTTTATCCACACTTGAGAGTAAAGGAAACAGACAGTGAGAATTTGCCTTGCCGGTTAGAGCCAGGAACGCAATTTGCTCCTGACTCCCAAATCCAGTGTCTTTCCCACCCAGCTTCAGAAACAAATCTTCCTGACTCAAGATGAGGAGATTTAAATTCAAGACAGCAGAAGAGGCCATGCGACCGTGAACGAAGAATGAAGCCAGCCCACATCATCTCCCTCCCACAAGTACCTGGTAAATAAATAAACACACAGTCAAAGACTCAATGGCAACAGACAAGGAGAGAGGTCCAATACAACATACAATGTATAAACTATGAATAAGGTCCCTTATAGAAGGGACAGCAAAAGAGAAAGAAATAGGTGATTATAATGTGGCTCATTGTAGCCCACATCTTGCCCCATCCTCACCCCAGGAGCAAAAACGAGGAAAGGAGAGTCAACAAAATCCTAAAGATTCTCCCTAATAGCTTACAATTTGGAGCAGCCCTTTAACAATACAAAGGGAAAATTGAAACTTCTGTCTACCACTGGGACAGCTGCAAGAGAAGAAAAGGTACTCCAGGGTATGCCACTTTATACACAGAACCTGATTTTAAATTGGGAGGACAAGGCTGTTTACCACTATTGGATTTATATTGAACATTTATTACATACTACCTTTCTCATTTGGATTACCTACTGTTTCTCAGTTCAGAAAGACTGAAAAGTACTGCAGGCTCGGTGAAATAAAGTAACTGAGGTTCTCACATCCATTCCTTCGTACATTAATCAGTGAATGTTAAGTGTCTGCTGTGTCTCAAGTCCATTCTAGGTGCCAGAAGCTCACTGATAAAAACAGCAATCAGTCTCCTTCCTACTAGATCTTATGTTCTAGTGGGACGTGTAGGCACAAACTAATAAATGATAGAATATATAATGTGTCATGTCATGGATCTCGATAAAGAAAGAATTACTCTGACACTTGCTAAATTGTTAGGAAGACAAGTCGAGACTATTGCGATAGGGAGAGAGATGGGGCTCAACTCTGAGCTCAGCAAGACAAGTGGGAATTTATAGCCAAGGAGCGGGGTGGGGGGCTGGTGGATGGAGAATTACTAAGAGGCGACACAAGAGTGAGAGGATTCTTGCTAAATCGACTGAACGGGATACTTGCTGAAGGGAGGCCGAGGACTTAGACATCAAAGGTGAGGGATGAGGGCCCGGATCAGATACCACGGGGGGTCAGCTATCAAGGCCGGGAGGCAGGGGGATTCTCACTAAACTGATTTAATAGGATTCTTGCTACACTGGGCTACACAGGCAGAAAACAAGTGTCCGAGGATGAGTCCTTGTCAAAAAGAGGGCTCAGAGGAGTCTGTCTGAAGTTTGGTCAAAGAGAGAATCTTTATCAGTCTCATAGACAGAGAAAGAGATTGAGAGAGGAAAAAAAAACTAAATCCCTCTTAAACAGGGCCTCCCCTGCACCAGAGCCTTTAGGATACAGAAAAGTTCATGGAAAGCCATAGTCAGCCTTTTAGCTATAGCTGGATGGACGGGGAGAGGATCTGGTTCATTTTAAGGTAAAAATTGTCAGGGTGCATTCATGTGTCAGAGCCCAAAAATGTTGTGGACAAAGTGATCAATATTAAGTATGCAAAAAAAAATTAAAGCAAACATTATTATTAGAGTTAGACAAACATACTATGGCCAAAATAAATGAGCTAGAGAGAGACACACACACACGCACACACACACGCACACGTACAGGCACACACGCAGGGTGGGGGTGAACACAATACAGGAGGAAGGAAGGATCATAACATATAAAAGACAAAAAAAAAGATTCTGGAAGAAAGTGTCATCCAGAGCAGGTATTCTAGGAATGATTTTAACTATAAGGGTACTTAATAAAACATAGAAAGTTGATTTTTTTAAAATCTTATCGATTAAGGGATTAAATGAGAAATTAAATTATAAAAATATGATGAAGAGATGATAGAGCTAAGCAAGTAAGTTGAGAACACAAAATATGCCATTATTCATCTAATCAGTAAGCTAGTTGTATCATAAAGAATATACATGTGTGCTTTCTAATAAATAAATTAGATACCTCGAGGAAAAAAATAGACATGATTGAAAATCCAGTTGGTTGGATGGAGGAGTGACATGAGACAATAAGGGAATGCTTAGGTACAGAGAAAAGTATTAAAAAATTTAGAGTGAGTGCGTGGGGGAGGGATGGATTGGGAGTTTGGGGTCAGCAGATGCAAACTATTACATATAGGATGGATAAACAACAAGGTCCTGCTGTAGAGCACAGGGAACTTTATTCAATATCTTGTGATATGCCATAATGGAAAAGAATCTGAAAAAGAATGTATGTATATATATATATATATATATATATATATATACACACACACACACACACACATATATATGTACATATATATGTATAACTGAATCACTTTGCTGTACAGCAGAAATTAACACAGCATTGTAACTCAACTATACTTCAATAAAAAAAAATTTTAGAGTGAGGATAATAAGAGCAGTAAATACAGCCTAACATACGAACAATTCCTCAGCGAATCCAACAACAAAAAGCTGCAAAAGTCCTCATAAAATTTATAGGAACTATTTTCTTTAAATAAGAGTGGAATCTGCAGATTAAAAAAGCATGCTCTATATCAGGAAGTATTGATATCCAGACATGCTATGAATAAATTATTGAGCTATAAGTTTTTTTAAAAAAAAGATTTATTTTTAGGTTTCCTGCTGTCAAAACCAGTCACCTTCAAAAGAAAAAGAAACAGGACGATCTCAGGTTTCTCCATAGTGACATTCAATGCCAGAAAGCAAGGAAAGGGACTTCCATTCTGAGAAGGCAACAGACTAAGCAGCTGAATTGACCCTGTTACTGAAAAATTAAAACAAAAAAACTAAGAGAAAATTTGCAGAGTCTTAATTAAATCCATTGATGATCTGGTAAGACATAAACAATCCTTAGGTCAAAATAAAAGGGAACTATAACAACTAGGAACTAATTTTGAGCACTGCAGTCAGTTTTAATCCCGGAATATTGGATGAGTCTGTCCAACCTGGACCTTAGATACAAATTCCAGGGCCATCCAGAGCAGGAATCCGATAGACGTTCTTCTTCCCATAAAACTGAGACACCCTGCATTCAGTGGGCGGAGTTCTCGGTTCAGTGTCATACTTATTCTGACAGCCAGTTCCCCAGATCCACATTCCTAGGTTGGCAAGAGCTATGTTCTTTGTTAGTTTTCATTTTTAAATAATTTCCAATTTATAAAAGATCTGTGCAAATAATACAAAGAAGTTCCTCTATCCTTCATTCACATTCAATATTTGATATAATTTTGCCATGTTTGCTTTGCCATTTTTTCTCAATAATTTGTAAATTGTGGAAATTATGCCTGGTTGCTCCTAAATACTTTAGTATATATGGATTTCCTAATCACTAGGACGTTCATTCACATAACTACAGACCTTATTCAGATTTACCCAACCGTCCCAGTAATGTCTTTTTTAGAAATTTTTTCTAGGCTAGGAGCCAAACCAGAATCATATACATTATATTTCATTTTCATGTCTCCTTAATCTCCTTTAATCTGAAAGATTCCCAAGTCTTTCTTGGTCTTTCTTAACATTATCATTTTTAAAGAGAACGGGACAGTTAGGATGTCCTGAGTTTGTGTTTTCATGATATGCCCTTATGATTCCATTCCGTTTATCTACTTCTGGAAAAATTGCAACATGAAAGATACTGTGTTCTTCTCATTGCATCACATAAGGAAACACAAGCCTATGCTTTCTTGGTTTGTCCCGTTATTACGTTAATTTGAACACTTCCTAAGGGCGGTATCTGCCAGGTTTTTTTCCATATGATGTGACTGATTTTTCCTTTTGTAATTTATTAGTAACCTGCGAAGAAATTCTTTGACGCTCTATAGATACTGTCTGCCTTACCAAATGCTCACAAACTAGTTTAGTGGCCACTGATTATTCTTGACTAAATCAATATACTACGATGTTCAAAAAATGATTGTCTCCCAACTCCTCACTGTTACACTGGTTAGTTGACATTTTACTCAAGGAATAGCTTTCCCTCCCTCCCTCCTGTCCTCCCTCCTTTTTTCCTTCTTTCCTTCTCTCCTTCCTTTCTTCTTCTTCTCATGGATTCTTACTTCATTCAATAGATTATAATTAAGCACTAATTTTTTTATTAAAGTATAGTTGATTTACATTGTATTAGTTTCTGCTGTACAGCAAAGTTATTCAGTTATATACAGATATATTCGTTTTCAGATTCCTTTCCATTATAGTTGATTACAAGATATTGAATATAGTTCCCTGTGCTATACAGTAACTGGTCCTTGCTGCTTATCTATTTTATATATAGTAGTGTGTATCTGCTAACCCCAAACTCCTAATTCATCCCTCCCCCTTCCCCTTTGGTAACCATAAGTTTGTTTTCTGTGTCTGTAATCACTAATATTAAGGTTCCCAGGTTTGGCCACAAGTGCCCCTTCAAGCCAGCCCTGTGTCGTCATGATGTGTTCCCATTCTCTTATGAGCACTTCCTTACTTCATGGAACAAAAAGTTGTTCCAGGCTCATCTTTTAAAAACTTTACCTGGACCAGTCCTGGAATAAGTGATTTTTCCAAGATTCCCCAGATCGTTTAAATGGAAAATGGTATATAAAAGCTATGATCTGGGTGCTAGATGTGTGGACTGAATCATTAACACTGTATCGTACTGTGAGCGTGGATGTTTCTAGATGATAAACACACAGTAAGACCAGTGCATCCCCTTGTCTTTTGCTCCTTGCTGCACCTCATTTGCCATAACCTGCTCCCTGGGACTGAGGTAAGGTTGTGTGGAATATCAGGCAATGTGTAAAATCTCAAATAGTGGTGCTGGTGGCAGAGAAAGGAACGGAAAACCGAAATCTGAAGTGAGCACAAGGACTGATGTCCGCCCCCCTCCAGAATGGAAGTTTGGCACAGTTTATCGGCCACCAGATGGCCAGCTGCTCGTGGAGAAGTGGTGCTGTATCAGTACGCTCAGCTCTTGACCCTTTGGGCCTTCAGCTCTGACAGTAGCTCCATCTTCCTTGGTGAGATGGCACCCATGCTGTCCTTTCATGCAACGCTCAAAGCCTCTGTCTCTGCCCCCATGGCCGCTATATGCATAGGCCCATTGCAAGCTTTGGAGCAGCCAAAGAGGGAGGCTGACTGACATCCGCAGGTCAGATCATCCTGTTCAGTGTGTTGTTTAGTACCTTCTTCCTGGTGGGCACTCACTCTCCAGTGGGTGTTAACGTGAGATCCAGGGATCCCCATATTTCGGGTCCATTCTGTGTAGGTCCAGGCATATACCCCACACTTACTTTTCCCGCACTTCTAGCCGTGTTCCTTCTAGGCCCCTGATGTAGTCTGAGACCTAAAATTTAGGTCCAGTATTATGTACTGCCTTGACCTTTGATAGGAAAATAGTGGGAACTATTTCCACTCTTTCCATCAGAACAGATCTTGGAAGTAAAAACTTCCATTAGGTCCCTGCAATTCTGGAGTCGTCCTCATTGATTCCATGGAGCCCATTTTCACGACAGCACTTTCCAGCATCAGCTCTGGAAGAGCTTCCGAAAGATCCAGATGCCCTCCTGTGAATGCATTCCTTATTACCTTAGTGAAGAGATGTCCTTGGGCCCTCTTGGGAAACATTTTTGGTGGTGGGTTCTCAGATCTTACATAATAAATCCATTCTACTGTTCCCATTTTCCTTTATACTCTAACTCTTTCTTCAAAAGTCAAGGAAAATATAACATCTCCATCTCATTTACTGTGGGATGATACCATGTTCAACTTCCAGGATCCATCCCAGCAGATACTAGATGACCTACAGAAGTCCTGGCCAGAGCACCGGCTCATGTATGTCGCAAGCGCCCCCGTGTCAATCATTTCTCCTCTCACCAGCTTTTATACCCCACCCCACCCACCATGGTCCGGCATCCTTAAGATGGACTCCCACACACGTTGCCCAGTTTCTCCTGGGAAAACTAGCCAGCTCCTGCAATCCCTTTTAGCATATAATTTATTTACCTCCAGGCCAATAATTGCATTTAGTCCTTAGCATGACCCAAGCCAGGAAGGATGAGCGTTGCTCTGGAATGTAGAAAGAGTGGTGATGACACATTGTAATGAAAACGAGCGTCACCTGGCTTCAGGTGACGTCCTGCTTTATTCTTCACGCCAGGAGAAACTGCCCCTCTCTGACGACAGGGAAGATTCTGCTGTTGCATACTGAACATTTAAGTAGAATTGGGGGTTTAAGGATTCTCAGGCTCATCCATCCAGATGTCCCCATCCTACATCTCAGGTTCCCACTATTTTCCTATCAGTGATTTGTCAAGGCTGTGTGTTTGGTCTCTTTGGCAGTCCTGCCACTTTACAGTGAGATTCCGGACCTCATTTTCAAACAGTCTCTCATAAGACTGTAGGAGGTGACAGCTTCCGAGTCTAATGCTAAAGAGATCCTTTGGCTTTCAGAGAGGGTCTTAAGTTAGCATTTTGATGCCCTGAGCCTCTTTTACTTACTTTAAAAATGTTTCCAGTGTCATTAATGAAGCTGAACCACTTCACAATCCTTATAAAAATTATTTCCCTAATGCTATATGTTACAATCCCG
>NW_021703776.1:100900146-100938188 GCF_005190385.1 Monodon monoceros | reverse complement strand
AAAAAGAATCCCTCTTTGAAACAAAAATGTATCCAAAATGCATACCAATGAATCTCAGAAGTGACCATCATCTGTGTCAGTTAGGCACTATTGCACAGTCATCTCTAAAACTTAATGACTTAAGGTGTATCATGTGTTATTTCTCAAGGGTCAGTGGGCCACCTGGAGGGTTCTGATCTGGCCAGGCTCTCTCATGCCTCTGTGGTCAGCTGGTGAGTTGAATGGATCAGCTGATTGGCTTAGGATGGCCTTGGCTGGAATGATATTGTTGTGTCTCTCATGCTCCAGTTGGCTGGCCTGCATGAAAGCTGGACAGGTTTCCAAGAGAAAAAACAAAAGCATGCAAATTCTCTTGAGGTCTAGATATGGACCTAGCACATTGTCACTTTCTCCGCATAAGCTCAAAATGGTTTAAAGACCTAAATATAAGATAGGGGCACCATAAAACTCCTAGAAGAGAGCATAGCAATGCATTCTCTGACATAAATCATAGCAATATTTTCTTAATAGTCTCTTGAGGCAAAAAAAAAAAAAGGAAAAGAAACAAATGGAACCTAATAACACTTAAAAAGCTTTTGCATAGCAAAGAACACCATCAACGAAACGAAAAGACAACCTATGGAATGGGAGAAAATGTTTGCACGACCGACAGGGGTTAATTTCCACAATATACAAACAGCTCATACAACTCAATACCAGAAAAACAAACAACCTAATCAGAAAATGGCAGAAGGCCTAAATAGACATTTCTCCAAAGAAGACATACAGATGGCCAACAGGCACATGAAAAGATGTTCAACATCTCTAATTATTAGAGAAATACAAATCAGAACTACAATGAAGTATCACCCCACACAGGTCAGAATGGCCATCATTAAAAAGTCTACAAATAATAAATGCTGGAGAGGGTGTGCAGAAAAGGGAACCCTCTTGCAGTGTTGGTGGGAATGTAAATTGATGCAGCCCTGTGGAGAACAGTATGGAGGTTCCTTTAAAAACTAAAAATAGAGCTACCACATGATCCTGAAATCCCACTCCTGGGCATATATCCAGAAAAAACAAAACCTCAAATTCAAAAAGATACATGCACCCCAATGTTTGTAGCAGTACTATTTACAATAGCCAAGACATGGAAACAACCCAAGTATCCATCAACGGATGGTTGGCTTAAGAAGATGTGGTACATATATACAATGGAATATTACTCAGCCATAAAAAAGAATGAAATAATGCCATTTGTAGCTACATGGATGGACCTAGAGATGATCATACTAAGTGAAGTAAGTCAGAGAAAGACAAATCTCACATGACATCACTTATATGTGGGATCTAAAAAATGATACAAGTGAATTTTTTACAAAACAGAGACAGACTCACAGACATAGAAAACAAACTTATGGCTACTAAAGGGAAAATGTGGGGAGGGGAACAAATAAATTAGAAGTATGGGATTAACAGATACAGACTACCACATATACAATAGATAAGCAACAAGGATTTACTGTATAACACAGGGAACAATGTTCAATATCTTGTAATAACCTATAATGGAAATAATCTGAAAAAATATATATATATATAACTGAATCACTTTGCTGTATACCTGAAACTAACACAACCTTGTAAATCAATTATACTTCAATAAAAAAAATATGTCATGTAATGCCTTTCTATTATAGATGAGCAAACTAAGTATAATACTAAAGTAGCTCTGTATCTTCTTCAGTGTTATGAAGCTAATTAAGGACAGGACTAGAATAGCCGTATATTTATGCTATTTCTGTAGTTACTCCAACAGAAGGCAGACTTTTACTACATTACTTAAAACGTAGATGAGGTGCCCAAAACAGTCAGATCCAAGTAGCAATATTTTCTTAGGTCAGTCTCTTTCTAGAACTTCTAATGAAGCAAAGTCCTTGACGGCCCTCACTTTTTGGGAGGTTCATCTCTTCTGTTGCCAGGCCTCCTGTAGGTCTTCATTTTGCCCCATAATCATGCAGAATTCCTGCCTTTCCACCACACACGTGGTGGCCACTTATCACTGACCCTTGGGTTTGACCGTCTTCCTCAATGTACATATCCGTCATACTCTGTTTCATCAGGACCCTGTTTTACGTCTCCAAAGGTAATAATGTCATGGAAATATGGTATCACTTCATGCCTTTCGGTAGTGAATGGTCTGCCCTGTGTCAGAGGGGAGAGACTGTTGACCAACATAAAGTGATGGATGACTCTTGTTCTTGTTTGAAAGAATTTCTTCCCTCAAGGCAGCAACCACCATACAGGATTGACGGAAACTTTCTGAAGACAGAGTTCCGTTAAGGGAGGATAAAATAGGGGGGAAAGGGAACAGGAGTGTGGGAGGGGGAAAGGCTTTTAGGGGAGTCTTGGAGAGACCCCAGGTAATATTTCCATGCATTAATACCGCACCTTTTCATATTGATGGTAAAGAAACTCAGAATTTGACCATTGTGGTATATTTACCCCTTTGAATAGGCAATTTAGGATTTGCTGTGGGGTTTTTTTTGTTTTTGAATTCCATTCTCTTTAATGGTAGTTTTGATAAATGGTGATTTTCATACACACTATAAAAAAGGATGATTGATTTTATAATGGATTTTTTAAAAAGCAGTACATTCAAATGCAAATTAAAATGTGTTGCAGCTGCAGTTCTCACAAAGGAAAAAAAGTCCAGAGAATTCAAAAATTAATTTCTTGTTTTGCAAGTGTTTGGCCGAGGCCTCAGTCTCTGCTCTTGACCCCAGCTGCCACCATTTACCAGGCCACCAGGGCAGAGGAAGTCTTCCCATCTGCATAGACTTGGGAATAAAAAACTCATCTCCCCCGAGAAAAATATGAAAGGGAGGAAATCACCACTTTTCTTCTCTATTTCAACCCCCAAGCCCCCAGACGGCCCTCTTTGCTTATCCCTGGCCACTTGCCATGATTACAGCAAAAACAAACAAACAACAGAAGAGGAGACCCCTTTGCTCTGTAGATGAATGGCTTACAATCAGGCTTTGAATGAAAGAATGAGAGAAACATCTGAGAACTATTCATTGTGTGTGTTACTGCCCCAGACATTCTAGGCATTAGCAAACACAACAAAACCCCCTAATTTCCTGGGGTTTATATTCTATTTGGGAAGACTGCAAAAATGTGAACAAATAGTTATAATATCCGATAGTGATGTTGTTATTAAGAAAAACAGAGCAGAAAAGGGGGGTAGGGAATGCTAGAAATGGTAGAAATATACTGGGGGGAAGGGACCTCTGATTCTCAAAGAGTAAAGCCCATCCCAAGACCGAGACACAAGTTCATCTGTCTCTCTGGACAGGAGACTTAACTGGACAGGCTGCCTTCCCACCGGAAGGAAATGTCAGGAAGAAAAACCAAAGTCGCCGGTCATGGGGAAAATTTCCCCAGAGGGATGGGCCTCCACTGAGAATCATGGATCTTGGGTCAAACTGTCAACTGAACGTCCAAGTTCATGAAGCTGGTTCCTAACGGGAGAGGAGCAGGGGTCCTGTGGTCGGTCTTCCAGAACTCCTTACAGCTGTGAACATTAATGACACCATTACATCATTAAACAACATTTTGCTCAGGTTTTTGTGTAGGACAGAAATACAACTGAAAAAAATATAAAAACTCTTGCATCTCGATCTTTTTTTAAAAATAAATTTATTTATTTATGGCTGCATTGGGTCTTCGTTGCTGCCTGCGGGGTTTCTCTAGTTGTGGCGAGAGGGGGCTACTCTTCGTTGCAGTGCACGGGCTTCTCATTGCGGTGGCTTCTCTTGTTGCAGAGCACGGGCTCTAGGTGCGCAGCCTTCAGGAGTTGTGGCACGCGGGCTCAGTAGTTGTGGCTCGCGGGCTCTAGAGCGCAGGCTCAGTAGATGTGGCGCACAGGCTTAGTTGCTCCGCGGCATGTGGGATCTTCCCGGACCAGGGCTCGAACACGTGCCCCCTTCCTTGGCAGGCAGATTCTCAACCACTGCACCACCAGGGAAGTCCCTTGCATCTTAATCTTGGTGTCAGTTGTTTTTTAACATTTTGGAAGCTCAGTGGATGGCTCTGAGGTTTTACTGGCTGAGTCAATGACTCCCAGGTTATAATCTCCCACAAAAGCAATTAAGGAAGAACAAACTCAGAGAGAAAGGGCACATCCTACGTAGGGCTCATGACTCCGTTTGCTAAATGCTCCTAAAACAGAAGCCGCTGGTTCAGAAGGGCTCGTTGAAATAAGCTTCCAAATTGTCACCTTAGTCATATATCTCACTTAAGCGTGTTTGTTTCTCTTAGCTCATAGACTTCATGAGAATGAGTGAAAAAATTTCCAGTTAAATCTGTTTGTCACCTTAAAATGTACACGCAAAATTTTTAAAAATATTAATTTAAAGGTAACATATGACTAATGTGTAATAATTTCTAGTTTAAATAATGTCAGACCTATGGATTTTAAACTTAGATGTTTCCAGAGAGCGCTATCTCTCTATCAAATTGTAGTTTTTAGTTTTTTAATCTTTAATTTAAAAATTTTATAGTTTTTAAAGGTTACTTTCCATTTACAGTAATTACAAAATATTGACTCTATTCCCCATGTGGTACAATACATCCTTGAGCCTATCTTATACCCAATAGTTTGTACCTCCCACACCCCCATCCCTATGTTGCCCCTCCCCCTTCCCTCTCCCCACTGGTAACCACTAGTTTGTTCTCTATATCTGTTGAGTCTGCTGCTTTTTTATTATATTCACTAGTTTGTTGTATATTCTAGTTTCCACATAAAAGTGATATCGTACAGTATTTGTCTTTCTGTGTCTGACTTATTTCACTAAGAATAATGCCCTTCAAATCCATCCATGTTGCTGTAAATGGCAAAATTTTACTCTTTTTTATGGCTGAGTAATGTTCCATTGTGTATCTCTACCACATCTCCTTTATCCATTCATCTGTCGATGGACCCTTAGGTTGCTTCCATGTCTTGGCTAGTGTAAATAGAGCTGCAGTGAACGCTGGGGTGCATTTATCTTTTCAGATTAGTGTTTTGGGGGGTTTTTGGATATATACCCAAGAGTGGAATTGCTGGGTCATATGGTAGTTCTATTTTTAGTTTTTTGAGAAACCTCCATACTGTTTTCCACAGCGCCTGCACCAATGTACATTCCCACCAACAGTGTACGAGGGTTCCCTTTTCTCCACATCCTTGTCAACAGTTGTTATTTGCATTCTTTTTGATGATGGCCATTCTGACAGGTGTGAGGTGATACCTCATTGTGGGTTTGATTTGCATTTCCGTGATGATTAGTGATGTTGAGCATCCTTTCATGTGCCTGTTGGCCATCTGCATGTCCTCTTTGGAAAAATATCTATTCAGTTCTTCTGCCCATTTTAAAATTGGACTGTTTGTTTTTATGATGTTGAGTTGTAAAAGCTGTTTATATATGTTGGATATTAACCCCTTAGTGGTTATATCATTTGCAAATATTTTCTCCTATTCAGTAGGTTGTCTCTTCATTTTCTCGATGGTTTCCTTTGCTGTGCAAAAGCTTTTAAGTTTAATAAGTTTCCATTTGTTTATTTTTGCTTTTATTTCCTTTACTTTAGGAGATGGATCCAAAAGATATTGTTATGATTTATGTCAAAGAGTGTTCTGCCTATGTTTTCCTCTAGGAGTTTTATAGTATCGGGTCTTACAGTTAGGTCTTTAATCTATTTTGAGTTTATGTTTGTATTTTTATTACCTCTCACGTATAGTTTTGACCCCATGACCCAATGTTGCTGGGAGCTTTTGTGTCATTGGAAAGTTGATCACTCTTCCCTCCTCTCAGTGATAACTGAACGGGTTGAGCACCCACCCTGCATTAGAGACCACCCTAGCCCTTTACATAACTATCTCACATAGCCCTGTGAATTGATTTTGTTTTCTATAGAGGGCACAGAGAGGGACAGTAACTTGAACAAGGCCCCACAGCTAAGTGGCAGAGCCAGATGTGAACTTAGGCAGCCTCATAGCAGAGGTGTTCCACCCCCTCCCAAAGCCAGGGCAGTGGACCCAGTCATGCTTCAGGGTGAGCACCCCCAGACCCCTAGGGAACACGGGGGACAGCAATGGGGTTGTGGCTGTAGACAGCAGAGGCTTTCGGCAGCAGCGGCTTTCGGCAGCAGCACACAGAAAATCAGGTTTTATTTATGTCCCAGTAATGAAGTTCCACATAAAATTTAATTTGAACAATGCTTCTAGGATTAAAAAAAAATTTGAAAAAGTTTGAAAGAGCTAAAGAGTTGCATTTTCTCTGATAATTCTCTCTTACGCTACCGTCTAGAGTGTCGACATGTAAGTTGGGTTAGTCAGTTGAATTGTTACAATTTATGTCTCTGAAAATAAACCACAATAATTATGTCAACATAAAATGCCATTTTTTCCTTTACTACACTCTCCTGTGAGACACGATACTTTCCAGTTAGCAGCAACCCTTTACTGGAGATGTTATGGTCCTATTGTTTAGAACCAAAGGCATTGGCAATATATAAAGACTAGGGGCTTGAGTAGGCGGACCATCTGGTCAAGTGAGCATTTTAGTTGGTTCAGTCTTTGGAGAAAGGATTTTGTCTGCAGAGTTTGAATCCACTATTCTATCTTGCTATCTCAAAACCAAAAACCAGTGACCTTCCAGACACTGGACTCCTTGCCCCAAATATGACTTCTCTGTCCAGAATCAGCGGTGCCTGTAGAGGGTGGAGATGGTGCAGCAGGAAGGCTGAGCCCAGGACGTGGCCTGGCATTTCATGATGCTGTTTCACATGCTTTATATAAGTGCCTGCTCTTCACGGCTCCATGAAGTGTTTCTACTACAAAAACAGAATTCAATTTTAGGGAGGAAAAAGCCTTTGGCTCAGTGATGAGGTCAGGCAAGTATTTGTGCTTTGGCTTCATTTCTACACGACGGGTTTCTGTTCACTCTCTCTGGCCTCGAGCAGATCCCCACATGAGGATCAAGGGAGGGAGAAGTAAATGGGGAAACTGAGACCTGGCCCCATAGCAGCCTCACCCGCAGGAGGTCCACGTCCCTGCTGTATTTGTACATTAGGACATAAACCGACATCGGTGTAGACTTAGCCCCTCAGCAGGAGACGATGCTGGGAAGCAAAGGCTGAGGGAAGAAGCTGGGGTCTTACTGGGAGGATGCTTAGGGTGTAATAGACAGAGCCATCCTCCTAGTAATAGAGCGTGTGTGTGTGTGTGTGTGTGTGTGTGTGTGTGTGTGTTTCAGCTCAAAAGGAAAGTATTTTCTGTCTTAATGAAAATGGTGGCTCGGATGGTAGAACCTCTATAGCAGAGAAATGTTCGCTGTGGTGGCTGACACTCTCTGTGCCCCATTGGCGCCCATACAGAGTAGGCCACCAGCTCGTGTTTTGGGTTGAATGGGCCAAAAGCCACAGTGGGATTTTCCCAGGATCATCTTCTTCTCTTGGTTCAAATACTTTCTCTTAAGAAAAAGCCCTGAAGGAAATGCCTCGTGTTATTGCCTCAGACAAACTCATCAACAAAAGAAATACTCTTTATTAACTAGAATGGGGCAAGGTTATTAAAGAAATCATTTCACCTGCTAAGTTTTGTAGAAGTATTATGATCCATACTACTCACTCACTTTAAAGCAATTTCATCACATCCTTTCCTTGTTGACAAGGTAGACTGGGGGGCAGGGGGCACAGTTAAAGTCAACAGAGTGAGCCGCTTGGCTTGGAGATTCCTTTCGGAGGGACTGGAGAAGGAGAAGGAGATGGAGAAGAGGGACCTTTGCCTGAGCTGTGCCTCCTCCTCCCTGTGGCCTCACCCACTCCTTATTCCTCTAGCCCCCAAATGCCCTGTAGTTTTCCCTCTTTTCCAACACTGATTGTGTGCCCCGACCAAGAACACAGCTAGGCCACAACAGACACTGAGCCCACGTGGGCAGGAGGCCTGCCCCCTGGGGCACTTGTGCGCAGCTCCAATTCACATCCGTGTTCCCTGCCTACGTGGATGTTGTGCTTGTGTGATGCCCTCCCTGTGGTATGGCTCCCACAGTGTGACAGATACTAGGAGGGTTTAAGTCCTTTGTGGGGTGCAGTGACAAGCCTGTTTTTTTGACTAAGTTCATTTCCCACCAATGTCAGGTTTTAATCAGCAGCCCACATTTCATAAGAAAGCACCTTGCATGGCACCTACCATGCATTTTCCATAAATGCTATCTAACATCCAGGTGATACAGGATAGAGTTCTATCAGCCAGAGTCTGAGTCCTGCAGAGATGGCACCCCTGATCGCTATATCGTCTGCTGGAGCAGATTGTGTCCTGTCCTGGTACCTTGCTCCTGCTTGGTTAGAGTCTTGCAATGTGGGCTGTGTCATCTTAGAGACATTTCTTCCCTGTTACTGTGAACGCCTTGAGAGCAGGGACCATGCCTTCACTTAGATGTCTGTTCCTAACTCCCAGAAATATTTTTTGATTTGAAATGAATTGAATAGAAATAGTGACTGTTAAAGGAATAGTTCAAAAACATTTGAAACTATATGCTAAAGAATTACACTGAAAATAAATTATATAAAATATAAATAAATGATCTAAAGCACCAAGTGCCATAATGATAGGCAATTTACCCAACTTTTAAGAACATCTCATGTGGTTTGAAATTACCCTTCCTTTGATATTTGATGAGTGTACCAATTTTGGGTGCAAAGCCCTGAAAGGATAAAAATCTCACAAACAGATAATAAAAAATCTCTAAAATTTCCAAAATAGATGCTGACCTCTATAAAATACAAAGGGGACTAATGGTATCAGGAAAAGCATGGTTTTTATCCATCTTGCTGAAGGCAATATAGCAAATGCTGCATTCACTGCATTTGATAGTGGTATAACTAAAATGTGTGATAGTAAGGCGTCAGGTCAAGGATTTATTAAGTATTTACTATCGATTAATCTGCCAGTCACTCAACATGCATTAATTAAATGCCTAATGCATATAAAGCATTATGGGAGGGGGGTGTAAGGTGGTCATTGTCCTATCAGGCTTCATTTGCCACTAATAGCATGTAACAACAATAAATAATTTTTTTAATTGAAACATAGTCAATTTACAATGTTGTGTTAGTTTCTGGTGTGTAGCAAAGTGATTCCGTTTTATATATATATGTGTATATATGTATATGTATAATATGTATATGTATGTATGTGTGTGTATATATATATATATATTCTTTTTCATATTCTTTTCCATTATGGTTTATTACAGGATATTGAGTATAGTTCCCTATGCTATATTGTAGGTCCTTGTTGTTTATCCATTCTATATATACCAGTTTGCATACGCTAGTCCCAAACTCCCAATCCAACCCCACGCTTGGCAACCACAAGTCTGTTCTCTATGTCTGTGGGTCTGTTTCCGTATCATAGTTAGGTTCATTTGTGTCATATCTTAGATCCTACATATGAGTGATATCATATATTTGTCTTTCTCTGTCTAACTTCCTTCACTTAGTATGATCATCTCTAGGTCCATCCACGCTGCTGCAAATAGCATTATTTCATTCTTTTTTCATGGCTGAGCAATATTCCAATGCATATATATACCACATCTTCTTTATCCATTCATCTGTCAATGGACATTTAGATTGTTTCCATGTCTTGGCCAACAATAAATAATTTAAGTCACAAGATACCTAAATGCTAAATTTTGCAGCACAAATTAGGAAGGCATAGAGATTTTGAGGAGGGCTGGTCAAGGAACGGCAGTTGTCGTGCTGGAGCTGGGCTATGAAGGATGAGTAGGACTTGACAGGGAAGCGGGGAAGGATGCAGGAAAACCCTTACTAGGGCGAGAGGAGCAAGGAGGATGCTGGAGCCATACAGGAGCCGAAGCCTGGGAGTCAAGAAGAGGAGTGAATTCTTGATACCATAAAAACAGGGAGCTTACAGAGGACTTTAAGGAGGAAAATTGCCCAAGGAAAGTGGTGTGGAGGAATCTTTATCTGGAAGCAGAGGCCAGGACACTGGTAGCAGAAGAGTAGTCTTGCTCATATCTGTTTTTAGAGCTGATTACTATGGTTTAAATTGCAGTAAGCCACCCCCATCTTCCCTGGGAGCTCCAGACTGGTGCTTGCAGACAATTCTCTTTTGTGGGCATCAGCCCTAAGAGGTCCACTCTGACCCCCTGCTCAGAAAAGAATGGGTTCCGGTCATTCCAGGAAATGTTTGGTATGCCATGTACTGTTGTGGGTGGCACCATCACACCTTCCATGGGCTAAGCCCGTGTTTGGAGGGGTACACTCAGCAAAGAAGGCCGTCCAGAAATAATCTGGAAGATCGTAAATTTGTGCTACCTGAGTAACACTGTTATCTTCAGGTTTCCTAGGAACCAAAGAGGAAAGTCATAAAAACAAACCCAGGATGCAACTAATTTATGATTAAGACTATATATTTGCATATAGAATATGTGCAGTGATATTAATCAAAATCATATATGACATTTTACAAGCTCCGTGGTATCCCGGAGGTGATACAATGTTGACTCTGTTACTCAACCTAACTTGGGTCTGCTTGCCCACATGCAGTAAAGCCCATCTACTGACACCAGGTTATGATGAAGGAAAGTACAGCATTTATTGCAGGCACCCAGCAAGGAGAACAGGCAGCTCAAGCTCAAAAGACCTGAACTCCCCAATGGCTTTCAGGGAAGGGGTTTAGAATGCAGTGTGAGGGAGGGGCTGCAGGGTGCGTGATCAGCTCGTGCACAATTCTCAGATTGGTTGGCCTCAAAGTGAAGTTTCAAGCACCATCAGCCTTCTGGTTTCAACCAGTCTAGGGCCTATGTTCTTGCGGTCAGAGTTTTCATCTGGTGGGGGTCTGTTCCCTTTAAAAACAACCTAGGAATGTGTGTCAGGCCTTTATCTATATCTTTCAGGGAACTGGGAATTCAGTGACTCTGCTATGTGGCTGGTCTATAGTCTAAATTGTTACCAGTTTCCCAGTCCTACAGCTATTCTGTGTTTCTGTTGTACATCTTGACATTCCTAATCATTAACTCTTGAGCCAGCCTTTTAAGACTCAAGGGGGCCCTGGGAGACTAAAGCAAAAGCCTTTGACTTCAAAGGACAGGGACCCAGGGGCTTGTATATGGGTTCAACTCTGCCTGTGGCCCCTCTGGTCACTCAGACATGCACTCTTAGTTAGCCTGGTTCTGAGAGACACGTGTGGATGCAGAGACAAGCCCAGCACATTCACTTAACCGTTGGAGCAGCTTCTGTGTGCCAAGCACTGCCCAGGCACAATAGAGAAGAATGGGGAGAAAGTGACAGTGACAAAGCTCCACATGTGGCTGGCACTGCCCTGATACCTTCTGGCTGGTCAGTTGGTTGGTTTTCTTCTGGTTTGGTGTTTAACATGGATTTATATTCATTTCTTCCTGAATACACACACGAGGTGTTCTGGAGACAGATTTCCTATGAAATACTTTGCAGTACATAACAACTGTGTCAGCCTCCTGTGCTCTGTCCTGCTGTGGGCTGCTCAGTGAGAGTTGGTGGGAACTTTTCCTGCATGAGTAGTCAGACCGCCAGAGATGAAAGACAAACAAATATCATTTTTCTCTATGTATACTGGAAAAGAAGCAATTGTTCTCCCCTCCTGCAGTGTGGTACCTCCTTGGAAATGTGGCCCTTATTCCAACCCGTCGGCAAGTAAGTACCAAAGTCACAGTTGCCCGGGTTTTGTACCTTTTGAGGTTAAATACCTAAGAGATAGGTACTGCAGATTGCTGGCACCTGAGGCTTAACCCCGGGAATTAGTTGGGCTGAACCATTTGGCTCTCCTGGAGAGAAAAGGGAAGTTCTGTTACTTTTAGGATCAGAGCAATTAACTACACAAACAGCTACAAATCTCATTCACGTGGGCTGGGGGAATTAGACTCGAAGACTCAAGAATTTCAGGAGATGAAGGTTTGGGCTTCCCTGGTGGCGCAGTGGTTAAGAATCTGCCTGCCAATGCAGGGGACACAGATTTGAGCCCTGGTCCGGGAAGATCCCACATGCCACGGAGCAGCTAAGCCCGTGTGCCACAACTACTGAGCCCGTGCACCACAACTACTGAGCCTGCGTGCCACAACTGCTGAGGCCCATGTGCCTAGAGCCTGTGCTCCGCAACAGGAGAAGCCACCGCAATGAGAAGCCCACGCACTGCAACAGAGAGCAGCCCCTGCTCACCACAACTAGAGAAAGCCTGCACACAGCAACGAAGGCTCAGCATAGCCAAAAATAAATAAATAAAATAAAACATTAAAAAAAAGAAAAAGAGATGAAGTTTTTACTGGAGCCCTGAGAGATCTGGGGAAGGTTTATTTCTCCACAATGATGTAAACAGTCCCAGTTAATCTCTACGAGGAAGCTCTTATGATGCCTCTAGCCTTGGTGTTAGCTCATCTGAAGACTATTCCCCAACGTCATTTCCTCCGAGGAATTCAGAAGTGTAAAGTACGATACGAGGAGGGCCAAAGTTCTAAGTCATCAACGTCTGGGTCCAGCAAATTAGAGACTTTCCAAAGATGACACAGTTAAAGAATGACAGAGCTGGGACCAGACTCCAAACCTGCTGACTTTATACTTGGAGCCTTCTCATTAATATTGCAGGTTTCTAGTGTCCCTATGGAGCGTATAAACAAGTGCTAAGCAAACAGATAGTGGGGTTCACAGTTGTTTTTAGTGGATTTGTGTGTGTGTGTGTGTGTGTGTGTGTGTAAGAGTTTACTTGACTTTTTAAAAGCTCAACCTGTTCTTCAATAATTTCTGACATAAAAGCAAATAATTGAGAACATACAAATCGTAATCCAAATGCCTCAGCCCTCATTTAGCTGCAAATGGAATGAATCTGAACTTCCTTCACATTCCTTTTCTGCTGGAAGATTTGGACAGGGGCTACTCCCAAGACCAAAATTGGTCCTACACTGGGCAAAATTGTCTTGCCCAGGTGAATATTAGAAGCAAACTGGTAAACTTTTCTAACGCACAAAAGACTTAGAAAGTGATCAATGTTGTGGACATCTGTTAAGCTATAGGCATCATGTGAAGATAATCTGTGGCCATGATTATTATTCACATATCAGAGAAAACTTTCTGTTATCTTAATTCCCTATAGCTTGAAATAAGAAATAGCTGAAAGGGGGTGAAACGGGAGTGATTTGTTAATATCTGAAGGTAACTTTTACTCTGCCTGTCCTTGTACCTAACACTGAAGGAGGCCAAAATAACTGTCAACTGATCCAGACCCCAAATAACCCAGAACCTGGGGGTCTTTCTCTGTTTTTACAAAAAAAGTGAGATTATGCTTGGTTTCTATGAAAAAATTTTAGTAAAAAATGAATCATTCCAAAAATGGAAGTTTAGACATTCTCATATGGTAGATATCAGGACTGGAGAGAAACTAGCTCAGTACAACCTATAGAATATTCCAAACGATCATGACAACCTGAACTCACAAAGTGAACTGATACTGGGCTACAGAAACTGCTAACCTTCTCTCTGGCCTCAAATGATAAATGAAGGTAAAACAGTCCTGCCAGCTAACACTAAAAAAGATAAATAAATAAAAGTGAAACCTTCACACTAACAACAGAAACAATCCAATTCAAGTAGATAAAGGAAAGAATGAAAATGACCATTCACTGGACGCCTGACATGTGCCAGTGGCCATATTTATGTTGTATATTTAATCTTCAAAACAACACTGGTGTTATCCCCACATTTTATCTATAAGAAAACTGAGGCTCAGAGAAATTAATTACCTAGCTCAGGACTGTACAACTATTCAAGGGTTCAAATCTCATTCTGCCTGTTCTAAAAAGCATAATTTTTTCCCACATTATCACTAACCTATAAGAATACATATATTTAATGAAGTTTGAAGGTCTAGAAACAGCTTGGGCAAGTTTCTGCCTTCTTCCGGGGAGTCACTAGTGCTTCCTTTTATGTACCCTTGGCCGTGCCAGGTTCCCCTGCTCAGTCTCTAGGAATGAAGCCAGAACTGCTCCAGGTCCCAGCCCTCCTGTTCTGGAAAAATCATTCTTCTAAGAAGATGGAGTTGTCCCCATGAGTTCTTCCCTTGAAAATGCAGAAAGAGGAAGGGGAAAGGACTGCTATTATCAGATGCATCCCCAGGAGACCTATAGAGTTTCTACTTCTGATATCAACCTTTCCGATACCAAAGAGAGTCACTGGAATGACATTTTTTAGATTACTGCATCTAGGTATAATTCATATATCTTAATTTGTTGACAAAAAAGTATCTACACTGTGAAGTAGACTCCAAAGTGGAGGTGATGACTCGGTGGCCACACCGCTTGCACTGGGATTTTCTGATCATCGGATCAGGAAGTGACATGAACGTTCCCATCCCTTGAGTCTGCGATGGCCTTGTGACTTCTTCTCCCTAATGCATACTTCCAGCTAATCACTGAGGGTCTTCTGTCACTCCAGAGTTGAACTTGCTGTTTTGGGATATTTAGACCAATGTAAAAAGCAGCAAAAAGTAAGGCTGACCTGTCCCTGAAGGAGCATTAACATCTAGTTTAAAAGAAAACACACACACACACGAACACCCTATACCTAATGGATCAACAAGACAGTAGGTAGTTATGTGACAAACTGTGAGTAGTGGTGCCCAGAGAAGGCAGAGATAGGTCAATGGAACAAATCACCTTATTTCCTTACCTAGAAGTTATTCACTTTATGCCAACGTGGATCATCGCAGCAGCTAAGTTTTCCTTTGGGGAAAACTTGGCCAGTAATTACGTTATCAGTAATTACTAACTCAGCGATCACCAATGGCCTGTGATTTGCGTCCAGTTTCATTTGCATGAGTCTGGGTTAATAAACATTAATGTAGAGGAAGTTTAATCCATTATTAATTTATCAGCATCTACATAATGCCCTCTCAGGTGAAACTAATAAAAGCTTCATAGGATTTTCAGCTTAACAAAATCTCCAGACAGAAATGCAGTGAAAGCAGGGTAGAAACTACCCAGAGGAGAGCACTGACTTTTTTTTAGTTTTTATTTTATATTGGAGTATAGTTGACTTAACAATGTTTACAAAGTATAGTTTCAGGTGTACAGCAAAGTGATTCCATTATACATATACATATATCTATTCTTTTTCAGATTCTTTTCCCATATAGGTTATTACAGAATATTGAGAAGAGTTCCGTGTGCTATACAGTAGGTCCTTGTTGGTTATCTATTTTATATATAGTAGTGTGTATATGTGAATCCCAAGCTTCTAATTTATCCCTCCTCCCCCCACTTCCCCTTTGGTAACCATAATTTTGTTCTCTAAGTCTGTGAGTCTGTTTCTGTTTTGTAAATAAGTTCATTTGTATCACTTTTTAGATTCCACATATAAGTGATATCATACAATATTTATCTTTCTCTGTCTGACTTACTTCACTTAGTGCAGTAATCTCTAGGGCCATCCATGTTGCTGCAAATAGCACTATTTTCTTTTTTGTGGCTCAGTAATATTCCATTGTATAGACGTACCACATCTTCTTTATCCATTCCTCTGTCAACGGACATTTAGGTTGCTTCTGTGTCTTGGCTATTGTGAATAGTGCTGCTATGAACATTGGGGAGCACCGACTTTAAGAAAAACCTCAGAAGAGTTTTCAGAAAATGTGACTAGGACATCCCAGTCTCAGAAATCCATCCCACTTCCATAATGTGTCCTGAAGAGAGAGACTCAATCTTCTTCTGTGAGATGTTCCTTCTTTCTTATTCCCCCTAAGCACTCCTGTGGTAAAGATGTGTTGCCACTCCTATCCAAACCCTGAAATTAATGGAACATTCCAGGAACATTTCTACATGAATAGGAAAATAATATAAACCAAAAACTAGGAACCATTGAACCAGGATTCAGGGTCACCTGTGGATTATGATGGACTTGTAGAGATTTCCATGTAGAATAAACTGACAGAGAAGGTCAGCTCCCCAAGCCCATGGATGGTCTGTTTGGGACACTGATGTGTTCAAAGTTCCGAAGACAGTGCCAAGCATGTGATAGGCACCCAATGAATACTGGTTCAGTGGCTGAACACCACAGAGGGCACTGAACCATCTACATGCAGCAGAACAGTACTGTTCACGTCCCTTTATGAGTCACTGGGAATTAAGGATATTTGGAGTTGGCATCCACACTCCAAATAGGTGGAGCATTATTTTTAAAATCATTCCTGTCAAAACTCATCTCTTAAAGGCCACAACTAGAAACAAGAAAATTATGAAACGGGAAAGCTCATTGGTAAAGGCAAACATACAATAAAGGTAGGAAATCATCCACACACAAATATGGTATCAAAACCAGTAATTGTGAGAGGAGGAGAGTACAAATGCAGGATAGTTAAAGTGCATTTGAAATTAAGAGATCAGCAACTTATCATGTGTATATACAGACTGCTATACCAAAACCTCATGGTAACTGCAAACCAAAACTTTATAAAAGATACACACACAAGAAAGAAAAAGGAATCCAAACACAACACTAAAGATAGTCCTCAAATCACAAGAGAGCAAAAGAGGACAAAAGAGAACAAGAGAGAAAGAAAAGACCTACAAAAACAAATCCAAAACAATTAACAAAATGGCATAAGAATATACATGTTGATAATTACCTTAAGTGTAAATGGATTAAATGCTCCAACCAAAAGACATAGACTCACTGAATGGATACAAAAACTCATCTCTTAAAAACCACTAAAACGTATTTCTACTTGGCCCTAGTATATAAGGGTATTTAGTATGTGGCAAAGATAGTTTTCTAGGTAATAGGATAAAAAAGATGGGTTATTAATAAATAGCCTTAAAAACTGGCTAGCTATTGACAAAGAAAAATAAAGCTCTATCTCTACTTTGTTTTCTGCATAAAAATAAAGCATGGAAGGATCAAATATTAAAATGTAAAATAAATGCAACCAGAGTACAAACATTGATGATATATGTACAATCTTGATTGTATAACTGAATCTGAATCATATAATCCAGCTTCTTCTCATAACAGAACACCAGAAAATACTCGAAAAAGATTAATACATTTGAGCATGAAAATGTTTTAAATTTCTGTAGAGAAAAACGATAATAAGCAAGGTGAAACACAAATGTCACCCGGTGAGAAAATTTATATTTTACATTTTCAACCCATCATCAGTTGATTTCATATAAATCAATTGAGAAATAAAAGATAAAAAAAAAGAAAAAAAAATGAATTTGCAAAGTAGAAAGTGGGCAGAGAGCACAGATGGGCAATTCATCCTAGAATTACAAATGGTGGATAAACATACCATTTTTCTTTTATTAGTGGTAGGGCTGACAATTGCAATAACAATCGTTTGCCTATTGATTTGCAAATATCTTGAAAAACTGACAAAATCCAGCATTAACAAAGATACAGGGGTGAACACATACCTACACTGGTTGGGAGCATAAGCATAATCTTTCTGAAATGCAATAGCTAATAACATTCTGAATGGTCATACAGTGGTTCATACAGATATACAGACACTCACACCCTCAGACCTCCTAAGGACAAAAGTGAACTTTCAGAGATCCGCAAAGAAGAAATGTATTTCTGTGTGCCTCGCCATGTGCAGAGAGCCCATCTCCCAAAGCAGCTCCACTGTTTCACGTCTTGCAGACAGTGTTGGTTTCCCAGCTTCAACCCTGACGTTCAGATTGTGCCCTGGGGTTTAGAAGGAAGAAGCAGGTAACCCACTGACATTTAGTTAATGTGTCCCCTCTCCCCTTAGCTACACAAAGTCCTCGCCTGTTTGTTTTAGCTTGTTATTAGCGTATAACATACATATAAGAAAGCGTAAATATATTGTAAGGGCATAGCTGCGTACATTGTCCCGAAATTAACACATCCTTGTAACCAGCGTCCGGATCAAGAAACAGCATCACCAGCACTTCGGAGCCACCTTTGTGGCCTCGTCCACTCACACTGTCTGCTAGGTAACACTCTCCTAACTTTCAACAGTGAGATTAGTTACATCTGCTTTTGTACTTTAAAGAAATGGCGTGTTTGGGCTTCCCTGGTGGCGCAGTGGTTGAGAGTCCGCCTGCCGATGCAGGTGATGCGGGTTCGTGCCCCGGTCCGGAAGGATCTCACATGCCGCGGAGCGGCTGGGCCCGTGAGCCATGGCCGCTGAGCCTGCGCGTCCGGAGCCTGTGCTCCGCAACGGGAGAGGCCACAACAGTGAGAGGCCCGCGTACCAAAAAAAAAAAAAAAGAAATGGCATGTTTATTGGCCGTTTGAACACTTTCTTTTGTGAAGCGACTGTTAAGGAGTTGTGTCTATCAGTTTGCTTGTTTCCTTATTGATTTAAAGGTGGTCTTTTTTTTTTTTTTTTAATCAAAATGCACCCTTGGACAGGTTCTCCAGAGAAGACATACACATGGCCAACAGTCACACGAATTGTCACTAAGGTCAATGTCACTAATCATCAGGGAAATGCAAATCAAAACCACTAGATATCACCTCACACCTGTCGCAGGATGGCTAGTAACCAAAAAACAAAGAAAACAATTGTTGATGAGGGTGTTGATGAGGTGTGGAGAAATTAGAACCCTTGTGCACAGTTGGTGGGAATGTAAATTGGTGCAGCCACTATGGAGAACAGTATGGCAGTTCCTCAAAAAAACTGAAAAGAGAGTTACCATACAATCCAGTCTAAGTATTGGAATGACCATTGGTAAAGGCTCAATGAAATATTTAGCCTTGTAACTTTCCATCCAAGACAATGAGAAGTTTTATTTTTTCCAATTCCATCTCATTCATCCAGTTTTATACCTTTACCCAAACACTAACAAAAACACACATAGGCTTAGAGAGGTATCTGGGTAGATGCTCACCAAAATATTAACAATGGTTTCTTCTTCATGATGGGATTTTAGTAATTTTATTTTTCTTCACTATTTAATTTCCCTCCTATTTGATTTTCAAATAAGCAGGGAGTATCTTAGTCTCCTAGGGCTGCTATAACAAAGTACCACAAACATGATGGCTTAGAAAAACAGAAATTTATTCTCACAGTTCTGGAAGCTAGAAGTCTGAAATTGAGGTGTTAGCAGGACCCCACAGCCCATGAGACTCCGGGCAGAATCTGTCCTGGCCTCTTTTGCAGCTTCTGGTGGTGGATGTCCATCCTCGGCCTTCCTCTGCTAATAGCTCATCACTCCAACCTCTACCTCTTTTGTCACAGGGCCGTGTGTGTGTGTGTGTGTGTGTGTGTCTGTCTGTCTGTCTGTCTGTGCCTGTGTATCTTCTTATAAGGACACTAACTGGGTTAGGGGCCTACCCTGCTCCAGTATGATCTCATATTAACTCATTACAACTGCAATCACATTATTTCCAAATAAGGTCACAGTCTGAGGTGGTGGGAGTTCCTGTGTTTTCCCATAGGACTGTGGTTGGAAGGCACAGTGTAGCTTTTGAGTCAATGGTAGAGATTATAAAGTCGCTTACAAACGATTCCTGTGAAATGATTTTTCCCATCACCGGAGAGCTAAATTGGAATACCCCAGACTAGGAATACAAAGTCTAGAAAAATGTTTTGCTGTTGCCAGGGTAGTTGTCTTTCCAGGAAAGACTTGTCCATCTGGGCATATAGTAGTCAACACAAAGTCAAAATTCATGGCTGAAGGCAGTTGAATATAATCCATTAAAAGGTATTTAAATGTAACTTGAGAAATTGGTTCTTGTCATTGTCCCACTTTTACAGTTTTTCCAGGGTAATGAGTTTGACAGATGGGACAAGTGCCAGGAACAGCCTTAGAATCTGAATGAAATTTCCTCACTGAAGACTGAAAAGCTCTGGATAATGTATTATGTTAAACGGCATTTTCAGCATGAATGAGTGAAATCCTCTCTTGAGGTAAAACACATAATTAGTTTCTGAGTGGTAGACAACGGGAATAAAAACATATTAAGAGCAGTGAGAACACTGACAAACCTACATAAAGAATACTGTGATCATCTCGGATTGTATCTGACTGAAAAGGGCTTTGAAATCTACAGCTAAATATCCATTCATAGATGCAAACTATCATATATAGATTGGATAGACAACAGGTTCCTACTGTATAGCACAGGGAACTATATTCAACATCTTGTGATCAACCATAATGGAAAAGTATCTGAAAAAGAATATATATATATATATAGATAGATGCATAACTGAGTCACTTTGCTGTACAGCAGAAATTAACACAACATTGTAAACCAACAATACTTCAATAAAATAAAAATTTTTTAACTAATAAAAAATAAAATAGGTAAGCTACAAGGACATATTGTATAGCACAGGGAAGTATAGCCATCATCTTGTAATAACTTTTTAAAAATTTAACTTTAATTTTTAGAGTATAATCTGTAAAAATACTGAATCACTATGCTGTATACCTGAAACTAATAAAATATTGTAAATCAACTATACTTCAATTTAAAAAATAGACCATTATTAATTAAGAATTAATTCATAGACAGTTATTGTACCAGTCTTTGGAACCATATTGAACTACAGTAGTGAACTTATTTCTATAAGGTAAAGCAAGAGACTAAAATCCCCTCTTAATTTGTCAAGTTTTTTTCCCAGTTTATCTCAAGTTTGGTTTTAAAAAAAAGTTATCTCAGTAGCTCAATAATTAAATAAAATTTGAATGTCAAGCCTATTTTTATGATCCTTATTTTAATAAGATAAAGAAGCAAATCTTGTGTTACCTCTTAGACATTATAGCAAACACAATGATAGCTTTAGACATTTTTTTAAAAAACAGTTTATAATTCTTTCCTGGGGACCTGAATTTGGAAAACGTGAAATCACAAAGAATTGTTAGGGGAGACAAGTCATGAGCATAAGTCATAATTTTTTCTAGGATAAAATGTAATTATAGGAATTATAATACATTGCAACAAAAAACAATGATTACTTTAACCTTTTCAAAATTAAGTAACTTTTTTTTTTTTTTTTTTTGCGGTACGCGGGCCTCTCACTGTTGCGGCCTCTCCCGTTGCGGAGCACAGGCTCCGGACGCGCAGGCTCAGTGGCCGTGGCTCACAGGCCCAGCCGCTCCGCGGCATGTGGGATCTTCCCGGACCGGGGCACGAACCCATGTACCCTGCATCGGCAGGCGGACTCTCAACCACTGCACCACCAGGGAAGCCCAAAGTTAAGTAACTTTTAAAAATGATTCAAGAATATACTACAAGCACAGAGAGTTAACAGAATTTTTTGATCCTTCCAAAAAATATTGTTCCACATAACCTACTGGTCTAGATATCCATAGATTGTTTTAGTGTTGTCAGATGATATATATAACACATACTAAAAAGTGAAGAAAGCATATAGCTATTAAAGCTTATGTTTAAATAAAAGAAAGGTTAAAAGTAAATGAGCTAATCAATTTAAGAAGTTTCTTTAAAAGTAAGTAGAAAGGTATAGTACAGATAAGAAAGGAAAAAATGAGATAGAAATAAAGGATACAATTGAGAATGTCAACAAACCAAAAGTTATTTCTTTTCTCCTTCTTTTTTTATTCACAAACTCTTGTTTTATTTTTGTTGTTATATATTATGCCAGTGGAGAAATAAAATGATGCACAGGTACTACGCTCAAGGATGAAGTTTCCCTTGATCTTTCCTACTCAGTTTATGCAGGACAATAATTGTGGCCCACTAAATTTATATCTATAAAAACACTATAAAATGGAGAAATCCTCAGTGAAATAGAAAGAGGAGGTAGAGGAGAAAGTGGAGGAGAGGAAGGAGAAGGAGAGGGAACCACACAAGAAGTAACATTGGGAATGGTAAAGGTTTCACAACTGCAGATTTCTCAGACACTTTAAAGATATTAAGAATACATTGAACAACTTTAGCTAATAAATTTGAAATTTAGATACGTGGACAAATTTCTCAAAAATATAACTCACTTATGATAACTCAAGGGGAAAAATTAACAAACCCTGAAAATACTGTAACCACTAAGGAAATTGAATTAGTGGATAAATAAGTTTCCCTAAAAAAGGCACTCTTGTCTTATCAATACTGTACATTCTTCCAACTTTCAAGGAAAATTTCATCTCAACCTTATTCATGCTCTGCCAGTGAATAGAAGAGAATTTCTAACTCCTTTCTATGAGATCACTAAAACTCTGAAACCAAAACCAAATAAGGTCAGAAGAATGAAAAACATTAGGTCAATCTCTTTCCTAATCTTAAATGCAAAATTCTTCCAAAGATTTTTGGCAAAATGAAATCCAGCAGTGTATTACAAAAAAGGTAACCATATGGTTTATCTCCTCTAATTTCAGCTAATGAATTAAAGAAGATAAAGTATATGAATTTGTGGGGGATATCCCACTTGGTCATGAGGGATTATTGCAACACATGCCCAAAAATGTTAAAACCTTTGGTACCCACTCACAATTTCGAAAGTCTTAGCATATGAGGAATCAGAGAACTTCACTAACTATACAGTTTACCAAAAGGTCACATCAGATATCATTGTTAATGGTAAAATGTTAGCAGAAATACCCCGTCTTGTTCCTGACCAAAAACAAAAGCTTCTAGTACTGCTTCTATTCAATATTAAAAGGAGGTCCTAGGTAGTGAAATAAGACCGGGAAATAATTAAATTATAAGATTTGGAAAGGAAGAAGACTGATGTATAATTATAACTGTTTTCACTTAAAACCCACGAGAATCTATAGACAAATTTATAGATGACTTATAAAACAGTTTAGCAAGCTAGCTGCTAAACAGATCAATATAAAAAGTGATTTTATGTGCAGGGTTCTTTTTTAAAATCTGGGTGCTAATTAGATGAGTGTGTTCACTTCGTGAAAAATTATCAAACTGTACACTGTGAATTGCACCTTTTAAAAAAAATTTAAGTGATACTTCAATAAAAGTTTACTTGACTAATTAACCCTCATGAGACATCTTAATAGTGAAAATTTATAAGCATGTTTTTAATCAATGATTACAGAAAGATCCCTGCCAACTACACTCCATTATAATTTTCTTGGAGACCCTCCTGGCAAGGTTTGGAAAAGTCCAGACTGTTCTTGAAACATGACCAAGGTGTGTAGTATGACTTTTAGAGCTTACAACAGAGTTTAGCAAGCTGACTGGACAAAAGCAGCAGATTAAGAAAGAACCGACAGCAGCCCATCTTTCCAGCAATGTGGCAGGAATGAGCATCTGTGTCAGGGGGGTGGGGAGGGGAGTTGGGAAGAGGCTGTCTAGCCGGGACCACGTGTCCCTGGTCCTGTACCACACGGACAGTCATAGGCAATGAAATGTACACAGAAGCCCACATTTCATTGCAGGAACAATGTGGTTAAGAAGCAGGAGTGCCTTCTCTGCTCTTCCTTTCCCTTCTATGGTGATCTTAGAAGCCGTATGTTGAAATTAAAGGGCCACTGATATAAGCCCCCCATGTAAGCCCAGAAGGAAGGCCACCTGCAAGCACCAATGGCGGCCTATTCTGGGAGTAGCCAGGATCTTGGAGGTGGAGGTGTGTGCCGGAAGCTGAGTAGGGAGTGCTCACACAGGAACCACACCTGTGCGGGAAGCAGGTCAGAGCAACCAGGGCGTTGAACTGAGATGGGTTGTTACAGAGACCTCAGCTGATTCCGTGCGGATCTCTGGAGCTGGCTGGGTTCCCATTGTTTTCCTGAATTGGGTTCTCGCCCTCCTGCTGTAACACATATTTGTATATGGTGAGAAGGTTCACACAGCCTTATCACCAATTTCTCTATAATTAATTTCCATACACAAAAATTAGTTTTTATAAAACTACTTTGCAAAATGAACAAGCCGTGATGTTAATTACTTACTAGTGATGTGAATTATTTATTAATTAATACTTAAGACCTGCCCCCCTCCAGTTTTCATGCTGTTCAGGTTCTGAAACAGTTTCCTTGTTGAGATTAGTAAGTAATTTAGAGCCCCCTTTCCTTTGCCTACATTAGAGTATAACGGGCAAGGATGGAGGGCATGCCTGCTGAGATGCAATAGAAATAGTTACAAGGATAATTCTTAATTTTTACAATAATAATGACATGAGCTTAGAATTTTTAAACTGTCAGGGTCTCATTAAAAGACAGTACATATTTTTTAAAGTGCAGACAATCGCAGCTTGGTGAACATGTCAAAACAGAAGAACCAATTTAATATCTATAGATAGTGAGTGTGGAAAATGTATTTTCTTTAGGTGGTGTGGATAATTCATGCCATTTATCTATTAGATAATAGATAATAAATATCCAGGAAGGGGCTTCCAAGGACCAGAATAATATTTTCATAAAAATCTTCAGAGGGTTATTTTCTCAACCTTTTTTTTAAAACATATGACCTCTTGTGATAAGCATGACACTCTCACCACCTCCTCTCCAAGATCTTGCTATAATCTTTACATCTCTTTAATAATAGCGAATCTAAAGTCAGGTATACTTGGTAATTGTTAAAAGATGGCTTTGGGGTCCACGGAGTAAAAGAATCACTTAATTATCTTGATAATGCAGACTACTTAAGCTTACGGAAGAAACCCTGATGGATCCCATTTGGACATTTAACGTTGAGTAAATTATATTATTATGCACAATCTGGCACGCGGGACTCAGGATCCAATAGGTGAATGTTTTACACTGACTTTATAATTCAGTCCTCACAAGAGCACGGCAAGATCATTATTACTACCCCCATGTGTACAGATTAGGAAACTGAGACTAATAGGCAGGAGAGTAATTTGTCCAAAATCATATAGCAAAGCTAGTCATTTACGGTTTTTGCCCAAGCAGGACCGGTGGTGGTGGAAGTCCCTGTACAAGGTAACAAGAAACAGCACATATAGACGCTCCAAATCATAATGTCCAGGGAAAAAATAGTTCCTGTTGGTTTATCCCCTAATTTCCACCCCCGATGTCCGCTTCCTACCCTACCCCAGTTATAGATAGTAGACACTCTCATCTATACATACGCTTGTTGAGTAGTCCATATAAAACTTATTTTTTTAATAATTTTTTTTTTCGGTACGTGGGCTTCTCACTGTTGTGGCCTCTCCCGTTGCGGAGCACAGGCTCCGGACGCGCAGGCTCAGCGGCCATGGCTCACGGGACGCAGGCGCTCCGCGGCACGTGGGATCCTCCCGGACCGGGGCACGAACCCGCATCACCTGCATCGGCAGGCGGACTCTCAACCACTGCGCCACCAGGGAAGCCCTTAAATAATTTTTTTTATTGAACTACAGTTGATTTACAATGTTGGGTTAGTTTCTGCTGGGCAGCAAAGTGACTCAGTTATACACATACATACCTTCCTTTTTTATACTCTTTTCCGTTACAGTTTATCACAGAATATCGAATGTAGCTCCCTGTGTCATACAGTAGGACCTTGTTGTTTATCCATCCTATATGGGATAGTTTGCATCTGCTGACCCCAAACCCCCAGCATGTTAACAGTTATGATTACTTACTCCCTAGCCCTAGCCCTACTATTCCCTTGAACTACCTTGGAAAAAATGTGAAATGGCCATTGGAACTTGGAAACAAGCGGAAAAACCCTTTGAATTCTAAAATCCACACAAAACAGATCAGAAGTATGCTACATAATCTTCAAAAGACATGATAACTCTCAGCCTGGCAAGACAAGAATATAATCTAGGTAAATGAATAAATCTAAATAAATAATGTGTTAATTATTCATAGAATGGCACAGTTACTTAGGCCAAGTTCATGGCTCCCATGAAGATACTGAGCAGGGAGAGCAGGTTATGTATTTTATATATAATTACATCTGCACAAGTGTATGTACATTGATCGTACAATTATATTATTGTTGGTTTTCCCACTAACAAGTTTTGCCTATGGGGTAAAGATGTCTCAAGTTTCTCTAGTTGAGGAACAAATTTTAATGAATGATTTTTATCAGTCAATATTAAAATATTGACTGCCTTATTGTTAATTAATTAATTTAAAAATAACAAATATTAAAAGTCATATAATAGAAGTATTAAAAGTCCTATAACACGTTCCTCAGTCCCATTCCAGAGTGTAACCAGTTTTAGCCACTTGCAGTTTTAATTGTTCTGCTAGTTACTTTCATGTTGCTAAACAGTATGTTGTATCACTGTTTCTGGATTGCTCATCGCCTTCTAGTTGTAAGAGCTAAGGACTCAGCACGCTTATACTGATTTCTATCTTCTACTCATTTCAAGTTGTTATAATTACACCACCATCTTTTGTTCCTCTAATTGGTCCCATTTGAAACTTAAGTATATTCAGTTTGAAGACTCAGGTCTTACTTGGCCCTGGATAATTTGAGGCGGGGGGGGGGGGGTTATTTGATTATTAGCTCTTTCTACTTCCCTTGGTCTGGCTTTCTGTAACATCTATTAATTAAATATTAGAACTTCTGGATCTGACCCTCTTATCTTTCTTCATATATTTTCTCACATTGTTTTTGTGCTCTAAATTCTGCATGGTTTTCTCAGACTTTGCTTTGACCTCTTACACTGAATAATTAATGCCCTATCCCATGATACACATGGTCCTATTTCAACTTCTAAGAGCTAATTCTTGTTTTCTTACTGAACCTTTTTCATATCGAGTTTTTGGTTCTGATTTAAGTGTTTCTGGTTGTTCTACTTACTTCAAACTTTCTTTTTCATGCCACAGGATTTCCTCAAATGTCTGGTTATTCTTTGTTGCCTTTTTCCTTTGCAGAATGAGGCCGATAGAAGGTCCAAACCCTTATGGGGTCCCAAGGGCTGGGGTGATAGCCTCTGGGGATTCAAGTGAATTCAAATGCCGTCACCTCCTCTCCTGAGCCCCTTGTGGAGACATGGTTTCTTCCTGGTCTGTGCCTTAAAAGAATCACATTTTTTCCATGAAGATGGGGTCTGGTTTTATTCACCTTTATTGCCCACCCACTCCCACTTTAGTGCTTTGGGAAGAGTAGGCCCTCGATAAATAAGTGCTCAGTGAATGGATGAATTAATTAATTAACAATAAGGCAGAATTGTGTTAACTTGTCATTTTTCCGAAATAAAGAATTTTTCATGCATTATTGCTCTTCACTTGAGAATCACAGCTTGAATCAGCAAAAAATCACAACCTTTAATTAAGGAAAGAGTAGCGAAATTAATGGACAAAAACATTACTTTTAACGGAAGATGGCCTAAAGACAGAGGGAGGACATTAACATAGGCACCGCAAACATTCCATTCAACTTTAAACCAGAGATTGAACTCTTTTTAGGTTTCAATAACTACATGTACTAAAAGCAGAATAATATAAAGAGATATATCCATGGATGACTACCACTCCACTTGGTTTAAAACAGTACAGACTTTGAGGACAAAACTGACATAATTTGACGGTTAAGCTATTGAGATGTAATTATCAAGTACTCCTTAGGTCTGGACGATACGGATAATAAGTCCAGGAAAGAGTACATTTAAAATGTTAAGCCTTTGTGCTAGTTAGTCCTTGGAACGCATTCTGGGGGAACGCTTTTTTTTCTTTAATTGAAGTATGGTTGATTTACATTGTTGTGTTAATTTCGGCTGTACAGCAAAGTGACTCAGTTATACACATACATACCTTCTTTTTCATATTCTTTTCCATTATGGTTTATCACAGGATATTGAATATAGTTCCCTGTGCTATACAGTAGGACCTTGTTGTTTATCCATCCTATAGATAATAGTTCGCATCTGCTAATCCCAAACTCCCCATCCATCCCTCCACCTACATTCTCCCCCTTGGCAGCCACAAGTCTGTTCTCTATGTCCATGAGCCTGTTTCTCTGTGGTAGATAAGTTTATTTGTGTCATATTTTAGATTCCACATATAGGTGATGCTATATATTTGTCTTTGTCTGGCTTACTTCACTTAGTATGATAATCTCTAGGTCCATCCATGCTGCTGCAAACGGCATTATCCATTCTTTTTATGGCTGAGTAATATTCCATTGTACTTATATACCACATCTTCTTCATCCATTCATCTGTTGATGGACATTTAGGTCGTTTCCATATTGGCTATTGTGAAGAGTGTTGCTATGAACATTGGGGTGCATGTGTCTTTTTGAAGTACAGTTTTTTGGGGGTGTATGCCCGGGGGTGGGATTGCTGGATCCTATGGTAGCTCTAGTTTTAGTTTTCTGAGGAACCTCCATACAGTTTTCCACAGTGGCTGCACCAACTTCCATCCCCACCCACAGTGTAGGAGGGTTCCCTTTTCCCCAAAAAGCTGGGGACTAAGTAAGTACAGAATTCAAAGTGGAGAGAGGGAAGTCACTGTTAAATTGCCTGCGCTTAGACTTCTCCTGGAGCTGGTGGCAGGCCAGGAAGCTGGGCCCTTGCTGCCTGCGGGCGTCTGAGCCCCACAGTATGATTTGGAAGGAAACCTGTCCGCATCACGGCGGTGGCCCTGAGACTCCTGGTTCATTCCTGGCTTGCGCTGCTGTCCCCCCTCCAGGGTCTCATTCGGAGCTGTGATTGTGTGATTGTCATCAGCAGAGGCAGGCTCCTGGGGAAGCCTGTTGAGAAGCAGCTCTCTCAAAGCCAGTCCTGCCTTTTGTCTTCTGTTTAAACACTAGGGCTGGCAGGATGGGGGAACCAACCCTCTCCACACCCTCCTAAATTTCTGCTGAATGGAATCCAGATTTCCCTAAATAATACTTGAAAAAGCACAGCCAGGAGATGAGTTTCGCCTCCTCAATTCAAAACAGAGAAGAGCACCTGAAGAGTCAGAAGCTCCAAGGAAGAAACTCAGTCACCAGCAGCTGCAAAGGCACCGGGGCCCGTAGGACCCAAGGATTCGGGGAGTGTCCAGAAGGTGGACAGCAGATGAGCTCGTGCCAGGAAGGTGACTAGCGCCCTGGTTTCCCTCTGACTCACGTCCCCACTCACGCCACCTGTGGATCTCAAGGCCGAGACCCCCAAACTGCAGAGAGCTGAATACTTATACGGCCATCTTACCACGTCCGACTGACTTTTATATGGTAGAGGGGGTCTGAAATCTTGCAGATGCTCTAAGACCCTGGCTCCCAACCACAGCCTTGCTGGTCAGATACTTCCATATTATTCTTGTTCTTGGAAGCATCGATGATACCGTTTCTATCACAGAAGCCTCTTTTTGCCTTAAAGCACTGTCTCTAGGAGATTCCTAAATTGCACACATTCAGGGATGATGGATGACTCCTGAATTCCTAACTCTCCTGGGAGTGATAGATTTCTCAGTTTTTTACTCAAAAAGAGAACTCTGATAAATGACCTCCTCTCAGAAGTCATAGGGGGGTAATAATGGGAGTCACGTGGGTAGAGAGGCATGACACACAAAATTAATAGAAGAGAAGCAATCTGGGTCAGGAATCATAAGGGGGAACAGTGAGAGCTGGGGGAAAAGGGACAGGGTATGGAACAAGCAGTCCTTAACTTAGCAGTTTGGCTGCCGCATCAAGTCCCAATAGTCCCTAAAGCCCTTCCCAAAAGGGAGAGCCAGGGACCCTTAGCTACGGCGGTCAGAAGGTCTCAGAAAAGGCAATGACTTCAGATAGATGATTTCTTCCTCCCAGCTAATGCCAGAAATCACTTAAGATTGGGGGAACGATGGCATAACTGTCTGAGTCCCCATTCTCCACTTAATTTCTCCATGGTACAGTTTCTTTTTCCTCACATGCTTATCTCACATGGTGTTTCTGAGAACCAAATAAAATAATATGTAGGAAAACGCCTTATGAACTGCATACAAATATATGGATTTATTGTGCAAAACTTCAGCTGCAGTGGCTCTTTGTTGCTTTTGTCATGTGGCATCCTCTCTGCGGGGTCAGTGCTCTTATATGACTTTGTTGGGACCATCAAACACACCTGTTCCCTGACTACAGAGTCACGGATGTGGCATTTCGTCCCCCTGTACAGAGTGATTGGCCCACGGGGTGGACACGAACCAGACAGAGCCCAACAGAAGCCTTAAGTGGAATTAGGCAAAAGGAAAAGCTGAGAGCTGGAGGGTTGTGATGGGTAATTTCACGCGGCAACTTGACGGGCCATCAGGTACCCGTATATTTGGTCAGACTTTATTCTGAATGTGTCTGGGAGGGTGTTTTGGATGAGACGAACGTTTGAATTGGTGGACTGTGTAAAGCAGGTTGCCCTCCCCATGTGGGTGGGCCTCACCCAACCAGTTGAGGGCCTGACTAGAACCAAAAGGCTGACCCTGCTAAGAGGAATGCCTCTTGCTTTGAGCTCGACATCATTTTTCCCTATCTTCAGACTCACGTGAAACATTTCACCTCTTGTTGGGTCTAGAGCGTGCCCGTCTCTGGACTAGAGCTGCATCCCTGCCCTCCTGGGACTCCAGCTGCCAACTACAGATCTAGAGACATGTCAGCCTTCATATCACATGAGTTAGTTCCTTATATTAAATACACACACACACACACACGCACGCACGCACGCACGCACGCACACAGTCTGTTGGTTCTGTTTCTCTGGGGAACCCTGACTAGTACATGGATCTCTTTTCCTTTTGAGTTATGAGCTGCAAAAATATAGGTTTGGGGCTCACAGTGGCTATCTTTCCTGCCACATGCAGAGAGCCTTTAAGTACATCAGTTCTTAAAGCTGTTCACACTGATTGGTGAGACAGTATTTGCCCAAGCACACCCTCCCTCTAGCACCTTCGTGCTTCTGTCAGAGTGCCTTGGCACAGACCTAGACCTCAGCGTGTCTGGGGAGAAAGTCAATCACCCCAGTGGCACCTGTGATCCCAGCAGGCACCCATGACACCCACCTATGACCTTACTGTTGGCTCTAAGGGAATTCCATTTTCTCCGCGGGGAGCTGGGGAAATGCTGTCCTGAAGGCTTGCATTGGTGAAATGCACAGCCACACATATAAAGCAGATTCTGACTCACAGAAAAAAAGTTTGGGAGGGAGGCCAGCGAACGGTCCTACCTCCCACCCGCAGTAAGAACCTTCACCACACCCATCCTACCTGGTGATCAGAGAATTCTCAGATGGGCAAATTCCCCCAAGGACCCTGAGCAACCACAGACGCACGTTTCAGAAAGGTCACGGGCAAGATAGACGTGGACAGAAGGACCACATTGTGGTTTGGTTTAGGGGTGAGACATAAAGACATTCCCTTCTGCAGGGTCTGGAGCTCTACCATGAGAAATGTTTCCCTTTGGATCAAGGCGTTACTGGCTTCAGAAATAAAAAGGGCTATTATCATTAAGATTTAATATGCACTTTAGTGCCAGGGACTGCTAGAAACTTTGTAAACCTTATCTCCATGCGATTCACCAGATGCCTCACAGAATCCACGAACACACTTTACATGCAGCAAAGTCACACAGGTTGTCTGGAGCACACAGCTTGCAGGCAGCCGAGTGGGCTGTGCCTTGAGGTCTGCGGCCAAATACCCAGCACGTTCTATGGCATCAGCATCTGGCGTCCACAACCCCCCGTTCCTGCCCAGACATTGCGGAATTGGGCCTTACTCTCAGCTGGGACCCATCCATTTACCTTCAGGGCATTCACCCTCTGTGTTTCAGCAGAAAACAAAAGTGACCGCCCCAACAGCCCATATCCACAGCCCCAATCAAACTTCATGTAAGGAAAGAGCAGAAAGTGAACAGCAACTAATTTTTAGAGACTCAAATGAAGAAGAAGAAGGACAGAGACAAGGAGAAGAATTACTGCGGCCTGATTAGGATCTTGGAACAGAAAGGAGATGCCCAACAGCTCGTATGGTCACGTCTAAGCAGGAACATGTCCTACGAAACCCCAAACAGAGGGGCAACACTTACTCTTCCTGGAGCCGGCAGGACACTCCTCACCCACGCATCTCCAAGAACCTCTGGACAGGCTAGATGGCTCTCCCTGGGGGAGGACCATGCCAGGTACGCCACGTCGGAGATGCTCACCCCAGACGTCTACATGGACAGTTCTCCCACCTCCTTCAAGAGCTGCTAAAATGACAGCTTCTAGTGCCAACTACCCTGATGTCCAACTTAAAACTGCAACCACCCCTCCCCATACAGGTGCTTGTGACCACCTGTACCTGCCCTAAGTTTTTCGCATGGCACTTATCACCTTCTAATATACTACATACCACATGCGTGCACATATATACACACACGAAGGTATCTATATGTACTGTATAGACTACCTATATGATACTATGTATACTACGTATGTGTGTATATAGTATGTATGTCTATATATGTACACACACATTACAGTATGTAGTATGTGTATATATATATATATATATTATATACTGTACAATCTTTATTATGTTTTTTTTAAATTATGGTTTTATATATAAACTCTTTGGTATATTTGTTGCTTATTGTTTGCATCTCCTTCTAGAGTGTAAGGTCCATGAAGGCAGGGAGATTTGGGCTAGATTTTCACTGCCCTATCCCAGCCCTCAATTTGGTACCTAATCTGGAGTAATCATCCAACAAATATTTGTTGACAGATCAAATTTATGTTTTAGGTGTTTAGCCATGTAAGGCATTAAATGACACCTTGTAATGTGCATCTCTCCCTTATTAGCTGTCACATACCTTAGTGTTTTCAACATGTTTGATGGGAGTTCCGTGGTGGCGCAGTGGTTAAGAATCTGCCTGCCAATGCAGGGGACACGGGTTCAAGCCCTGGTCCGGGAAGATCCCACATGCCACGGAGCAACTAAGCCCACGTGCCACAACTACTGAGCCCACGTGCCACAACTGCTGAAGCCCAGGAGCCTAGAGCCCATGCTCTGCAACAAGAGAAGCCACCGCAATGAGAAGCCCGTGCACTACAACAAAGGGTAGCCCCCACTTGCCGCAACTAGAGAGAGCCTGTGTGCAGCAACGAAGACCCAACACAGCCAAAAATAAATAAATTCAATAATTAATTTTTTAAAAATTTTTTGCAGTACGCGGGCCTCTCACTGTTGCGGCCTCTCCCGTTGCGGAGCACAGGCTCCAGACACGCAGGCTCAGCGGCCATGGCTCACGGGCCCAGCCGGCATCTGCGGCATGTGGGATCCTCCTGGACCGGGGCACGAACCCGTGTTCCCTGCATCGGCAGACGGACTCTCAACCACTGCGCCACCAGGAAAGACCAATAATTAATTTTTTAAAAAGTTTGATGAATAGTTCTGAGGGAATGAATGAAATATAGACAGCTTCTTGCTATCGTGACTCCTAACGCCACCGATAGGAGGGCAGTTGTAAACATTTAGAAGTTTAAGCTCCTCCCCTCCAATCAGTCATCCATTCACTAACTCATTCTTCATTCATTCAGCAAATCTTCGCATCCCTGCTGCCTGCCAGGGCTGCATAAGGCAAGGTTCATCCACAGCAGTCGCACATAAGTTGGTCTCAAACTGGTGAAACCCTCCATCTCTATCTTTTGAAAATTCATTGGGAAAACAAAACTGTGAGGACTTGAGGAAGGGCAGGATTTGGGGCTGGGTTCCCAGAGAAGTAATAATTATAACCTCCATTGCAGTTAAAACTATGTCAGCATACGTTCAAATTACTTTACCAAGCGGGTCGCGAGTTCTCATGTTACTTCACGGAATTAATATTTTCCCCTCAAACAAGGGATAGAAATGAGCCTCACACGAGTAAAAAGCCCACACAGCTGCTCTTCACAAAGGAAAGAGGTGGGTTGGGGCCGGGGGCATCGCTGATGAGCCCCGTTTTGTGCCGCTGCATTTGGTATCTGTTCCTATTTCCCCAATGGTACCAACATTAGGATCACAAGAGACACTTGTTCCAGCAAAAGGTTCATTTCTGTGTCACGTGGGCCAGGCTGTGGAAGAACCAGGGAAACTGAGAGGGAAGAAAAGCCCCTTTAGAAACGCAAGTAGACGGTAAGCGTTATTGCAACGGAAATAACTTTAAGGGACTTATTTCATCAAATTACCCTCAACCTCCGCCCAGCTAAAGTCCCGAAAGGTGTGTGCTAAGTCTGGAAGCAGAAGCAACGAACTCCGACCAAGTAACAGAAAGGACTATGCGCGTGCGCAGTGTGTGCGGTCTGTGCGGTGTCTGTTTTGTGTCAATGCGTACCGTGTGTAGAGCGTGCGCTCAGTGTGTGTGAGATCCTGCACGGCGAGGAGGGGGAGGCGAAAGGGAACGATGGCAGGGGCACCAGGACCACCGGCCCCAGGGCAGCCCAGCTCTAGGTGGAGGTTCTGGGTCCAGCCCTGGGCATGGCTGCCAGGCGCACCTGTGGGTGGGCGGGTGTTGGGGTGCCGGCCTTCGCGAGCACAGATGGCCTCGCAGGTGGTGATCAGTGCAACACTTTGCAAAGCAAGCTTCAAAGGAGGCATCAAGCTGAGATGTGGGCGGTCAGAACAAACCAGCCATGGGATGGGAATGTGGAAGGCCTCCAACCCGCGCACCCCGCCGGTCTGCTAGCGGCTCAGAGCCTCGCAGACCGGGCCCTACAGTGTCCGTTCACCCTCCTGCATCACTGTCCCGCCAGCATCCTACCCCCCACCCCCCAGCCCCTCCCCCCGGGCCCCGTCATCTCTGCCCGTCCGTCCATTTCTGGGATCTCGGTGACTTTCTCCTCTCCCCGCAATCCTTAACCTTCTCCTTTCCCTCCCCCCAAACCCACGTGTGTTCAGGTCATGGTGCCCGGTATCACATTTCAGCCAAGTGTCCCCCGCTCCCTCCAAAGGCCCTGCAGTTATGGGACTGCCTGCGGTGCCAGCTGAGGCCTCTCCCTTCCCCAGTGCAGCGTGTCGCCGCGTGTCTGCCGTCGGGGCCACCGTCTCGTTTCTGCCATTAAATAGGAAACGCGGGGGGGAGGAGCTGAGTCTCAAGTGGTCCATGGCCTGCAGCACCTTCTTGCCGGTGCCAAGCCCGTGGTTGCCCTGGGGAATGTGGAGGTGTCTGTTCCTCATTAGAACTCATTTCAGTTCTGCTAGCAGGGCCAGTCCGCTCCCGGGGGAAGGTGTCTCCGGGGCCTTGTGACCTCACCTCCACGCCGGTGCATCCCAAGAGCCTGGACCAGGGGTGGCCCACCTCCCCCCAGGGGCCGGGAGAGGGATCCCCCCATCCCCGAGGCGGGGGGTCGGCAAGGCTGAGATGCTTCTTTGTTCTGCAAGGAAAAGGGAAACATGCAGACGGAGGGAGAACGTAGGTCCTGGAAAGCTGTGAAACAGGCAGCTTGGTGGGGCTTGGGGGGAGCCAGACAGAGGCCCACCACCTTCAACAAACATCATGTAGAGTGACCCTGAGGGAGGGACGCTGGGAAGGAGGGGCTCTCACGAGCGGGGCGGGAACTGCGGGAACAGTTTTCACTGGAGCAGCTGGAACAGTGAGATGAGCGGCCCCTACGTAAAGTGCATCCCCCCGCCCCTCCCGAAGGAAGTGCCCCCGAGACCCGGGCGGCCATCTGGTCTGTGAGGGTCCCCCGGGCTGGAGGTCAGAGCCTGAGCCCGGAGGCCCGAGGCTCACGTTCCACCCCCTGGGGTGCCCTGAGTCGCGCTTACTCTGGAATTCACAGAGTGTTGGTGGTGTGTCTCGGTTTGCACACTACCTCCTGCTTCCCATTACATCGTCCTGCCCCAAAATCCAAACCCGGGAGGCAAACGATGGACAGAGACGACTGATACAAAGAAACACGAATGTGCAGATTGCTTTCTAGAGGGGATGATTCTGCCCGGCTCTGCAGAGGCTTTAGCTCCCACGGGGCAATCAGCAAGTTCCCAAAACGCTGCATTATTCAGTTCCGTGCCCCTTCGTTGAACGGAAGTTGTATCCTGCACAGGACGCCTTCTGAAGTCGCAGTGCCTCAGGGGCTGGGACCAAGGGCATGGGAGTCCTCAAGGTCGGCACTGATTTGCCCCCATGGGCAGGGCAGCAGACGTGTGGATGGCAGCATCCACGGCAGTGCACAGCCGGGGAGAACGGAGCCACTGCCCCAGACACTGCAGCTGGGGGACGCCCCTGGAGCAGAAGCCCTAAGTGAGGTCTGCGGACTTTCTGAGATGCCAGGTTTCTGGGCGTCTGCATGGCCGGCCCTGGTGCGGCTCCATCCCCCGTTCCCCAGGAGGGGTTGCTCCGTCAGATTGGCTGCATGTTCCATCAGAAGGCACCAAAGGGGACCATCTACAAAAGCAGAGTCCCCCAGAAAACACAGCCCCCGAGAACCGACCCTGTGCCCTTCCCTGCAACTCCATCATCTTAGGATTTGAGGACCAGTGAGCTGAGGGGGCCTTTATGTCTCTAGCTCCCTTACACATTCCCTCATTTGGTTGTCACCTGCGTGCTTTCTCTTCTGATGTCTTCATGCGACTATTGCTGGTGGGCTGAGAACACACCTGAAACCAGGGCTGACCTGTCCGCTCCCTCGTTGCAGGATTGGGCTCCGTGACAGCAATGTCCCCCAGCAGATGCCCCAGAAACGCAGCTGACAGGCCAACTACAGCTCGCCCCGACCACCTCCCCGTTGGAGAGGCCCCTTAGCTGCTCCCCAGGAAAACAGTCACTCTCCAAGCAGCTCTGTTTCTGCAGTGCCTGTGTAAACAGTCTCCCTCACAGGCAGAATCCTCCTTATCAGTCTGCCCTGTCGGCAGCTGGAACGGCAACGTAAGCACAGAACTAATGGCGCCCCACTAGCCTCTGTCCCTGGGTCTCCCTGCACCCAGGGAGGGGGCACGAGGAACAGGATTAAGTGAAAGAAGGATGCTCAGCTAGAGGCACAGACTCTCCTGATGTCTCACACTGAGACCCTGAGGCTGACCGGGTGTCCCCTCCTGTGCCTCACTCTCCTGCCCTTGCTGTCTGTAAGGAGAGGTCACTGCCGCCTGGCGGCTGAGTCCTTCCAAGTTCGTCCTGGGATGGGGACAAAGCCAGGAGGGCAAAGTCAAGGGGAGTGGGGGGTCTGACTGCGGGGTATGGAGTCATCATCACAGGTGGGTGGAAAAGGTAGTGGGATGGCCTGAACTCTGTCCCTCAAAAGGCATACGTTGAAACCACCCCCCCCTCCCCGGGACCTCAGGATGTGACTGTGGCATAGGGCCTTTAAGGAGGTAATTGAGGTGAAACAAGGCCCTGTGGGTGGGCCCTGATCCACTATGACTGGTGTCCTTGTGAGAAGAGGAGATGAGAACACAGACAACACAGGGGGACGACCTGGTGAGGACTCAGAGAGAAGGTGGCTACCTGTGAGCCAAGGAGAGAGGCCTCAGAAGAAACTCAACCTGCTGACACCTTGATCTGGGGCTTCCAGCCTCCAGAGCTGTGAGCAGCCCCCCACTGGTGGCAGGAGACTGCCCACACCTGATGCACCCAGGACAGCTTGCTTGGGAAGCAAATAAAACTCTACTTGAAACTCTCTAAGCTGATGTAACAAAAGAGATTTCCAGGAGGGCCATTTCTGAAGACTTTCAGAAATGCTCCTTATGTTTTGTTGTTGTTTTATTTTATTTTATTGACGTATAATTGGTTTACAATGTTGTGTTAGTTTCAGGTGTACAGCAAAGTGATTCAGGTATACATATATATATATTCTTTTTCATATTCTTTTCCATTATGCTTTATTACACGATATTGAGTATAGTTCCCTGTACTATATGGTAGGACCTTGCTGTTTATCCGTTCTATATATAATAGTTTGCATCTGCTAATCTCAAACTCCCAATCCATCCCTCTCCCACCCCCTTCCCCCTTGGCAACCACAAGTCTGTTGTCTATGCTGTGAGTCTGTTTCTGTTTCATGGGTAAGTTCATTTATGTCATGTTTTAGATTCCACATATAAGTGATATCATGCGATATTTGTCTTTCTCTGTCTGACTTACTTCTCTTAGTGTGATAATCTCTATGTCCATCCATGTTGCTGCAAATGGCATTATCTCATTCTTTTTTATGGCTGAGTAGTATTCCATTGTGTGTGTGTGTGTGTGTGTGTGTGTGTGTGTGTGTGTGTGTGTGT
>NW_021703776.1:100895709-100900136 GCF_005190385.1 Monodon monoceros | reverse complement strand
TGTGTGTGTGTGTGTGTGTGTGTGTGTGTGTGTGTGTGTGTGTGTGTATGCCACATCATCTTTATCCAGTCATCTGCTGATGGACACTTAGGTTGCTTCCATGTCTTGGCTATTGTAAATACTGCTGCTAAGAACATAGGGGTGCATGTATCTTTTTGAATTATAGTTTTGTCAGGATATATGCCCAGGAGTGGGCTTGCTGGATCATATGGTAACTCTGTTTTCTGTTTTTCTGAGAAGCCTCCATACTGTTCTCCATAGTGGCTGCACCAATTCACATCCCCACCAGCAGTGCATGAGGGTTCCCTTTTCTCCGCACCCTCTCCAGCATTTGTTGTTTGTAGACTTTCTAATGATGGCCACTCTGACCAGCGTGAGGTGGTACCTCATTGTTGTTTCGATTTGCAAGAGATGCTCCGTACATTTACAGTAACTAAATGACCCTGTTTTCCCAAGGCAGGTGCGTCTTACTTCTGGAGCCCTGGAATAATGATTAATAGTGTTTCCTTTCACTCTTTCATCTGGTTTGGCTGAGAAATTATTTGGCAAATTTATCCTACATGCTTGCGCTCATGCACACTTGAGTGTCATGTTACTAATAATAAAAACGAATAAATCATCCCACTCACTTTTTGGGTAGCAGCACTCAGTTTCTTTTCAGTGGGTTAAGAAATGCAGCATCTGACATTAACCACAAGATTTAAAAATTCTCTTTTTTTCCCACTGGGCCATTAGCTCTGTTATTGCAACTGAGTTTCAAGTAAATCCTCTACGATCAAGAAGACAAAGCCCTCTTTCCTAGAAGATTCTTCAAAGAATCTTTGACAAGAATCAAAGGACAAGAATAGTTTCCTTCAAAGTTTCTGGGGTCTTGTCTTGGGTCATGCAGTATCAGGTCAGAGCTGGAATTTTTGTCTTTACCACACTTCTGGGAGGGTTCAACATGAATTTTTCTTTCTTTGGGGGTATGGGTGGGAGGCAGTGTTTTTCCTTTCTTTTAATTCCTGCTTTTTTAAAATTAATTAATTTATTAATTTTGGCTGAGTTGGGTCTTTGTAGCTGTGCGTGGGCTTTCTCCAGTTGTGGCGAGCGGGGTCTACTCTTCGTTGTGGTGTGTGGGCTTCTCATTGCGGTGGCTTCTCTTGTTGTGAAGCACGGGCTCTAGGTGCTCAGGCTTCAGTAGTTGTGGCACGCAGGCTCAGTAGTTGTGGCTTGCGGGCTCTAGAGCACAGGCTCAGTAGTTGTGGCTGGCGAGCTCTAGAGCACAGGCTCAGTAGTTGTGGCGCACGAGCTTAGTTGCTCCACAGCCTGTGGGATCTTCCCAGACCAGGGCTCAAACCCATGTCCCCTGCATTGGCAGGCAGATTCTTAACCACTCCACCACCAGGGACGTCCAGTGTCTTTTTCTTTTTGCTTGTTGGTTGGTTTTTGGTTAAATATTTGAAGATAAATGACAGAGAACCAAAGATAGCAGATCTCACTCTGATAGACTCGGGTGTGGGAAGGATACTTCTCTTCTGCCCCTTCTAGAAAAGAAAGGAAAGGGGAAATTCAAGCCTCTTCTAAGCATGAGCCCAGTCATAGAAGTTGTCCAGTTTTTTCTTTGCTCCTTTGCTTGCCCCTGGTTTTTCTTCTTGATGACGTGTAGGCCACAGGCCTGTGTCTTAGGCCATTTGGGCTGCTATAAAAATATACCATAGACTGCATGGCTTATAAACGGCAGACATTTATTTCTCACAGTTCTGCAGGCTGGAAGTCCAAGACCAAGGCACCAACAGATTTAGTGTCTGGTGAGAGCTCTCTTCCTGGTTCATGGACCTTCTCTCCATGTCGTCACATGGCAGGGGGCAAAGGGGCTTTCTTGGGCTTCTTGGATAAGGGCACTGACTCCGTTTATAAGGCTTTGCCCTCACAACCTATTCATTTCCCAAAGGCCCCACCTCTAAATAACCCTCACATTGGCCATTAGGCTTTCAACATACGAGTGTTGGAGTAAGATGATCATTCAGTCTATAGCAGCCTGTGTGCAGATTCCTGTTGAGAAGTTGAAAACCATTCAAAGCTGCTGTCCTGCCATTTTTTTTCTCTGCTGTTTCAAATCGCAGAGGGAGGAATAAGGTCAGGTTTACATCAACTCTGAGTGGAAGAAGCAGCCTTGAGTAAAGGACTACAGACTGGAAGGCAGGCCCAGGATGGGATGCTCCTCTACTGTATAAGGCAGTGAAGCCTGCAGAGAACAAGAGATGTGTCGCCTTGGTGATGAATGGCCCAAGAACACTCAGACTTGTAGCCAGCTAGCGTGAGAGATGGGCTTGGACGAGAGTAGTTCAGAATTACTGGAAGGAAAGCAGTTTTCAGAATGAGGAACATCATGGGCTAGTGAAGTGTTTGATGCCTGTGAACTGAGCTAGAAATTGAACAAGGCTGTCCAGAAATGGGTAGGAAATCTTCAAGAGCAACAAATATGGGGCAGGGGGTGGGGGAGGAAGGTTGGAGATAATGTGATCATGTCAACAGAAGGGGGTGAGTCCAAGTCACAGCAACAAGATATATTCTGTGCAATTTTTAATAGTTTTATTGGAGTGTAGTTTAACCCTGCTTTAACTACTGCAAGTGTACAACCCAATAATTTTTAGTAGATTTGCAGAGATGAACCATCGCTACCACAATTCCACTGGAGAACATTCCATTGTCCCTCAAAACTTCCCATGAAGTCAATCAATGCTCCCTTCCCAATAACCACCAATCGGCACTCAGGCTCTATAAATTTACATTTAATAAGGAGTATTCACTTGCTTATTAATATTAATATTCATCGCCTGGCTTCTTTCAATTAGCATAACATTTTGAGGTCCACTCATGTTGTAGCGTGTACCAGTAGTTCATTCCTTTTTATTGCTTAATCGTATTTCATTGTGTGACTCTACCAAATTCTGAATTGACCAGTTGACAGACATTTGGGTTGTTTCCATCTTGGGGCTGTGATGAATAAAGCTGCTATAAACATTCATACATATAAGTCTTTGTGAAGACATACACTTTCATTTCTTTCAAGTAAATTCCTAGGAGTCTCATGGGAATTTTAGGGGGTACGAAGTGGTTTTGATTTCATTTCCCTAAAGATTAATGGTGTTCAGCATCCTTTCCATGTGCCTCTTAGCCATTCATGTGTCTTCTCTGGAGAAATGTCTACTCAAGTCTTTTGCCCACTTTTGAGTTGGGTTCTTTGCGGTTATGACTGAATTGTAAGTGTTCTTTATGTATTCTGCAGACCAGTCCTTCATTAGAGTTTGATCTGCAAATATTTTCTCACGGTCTGTGACTTAACTTTTGTAACGATGTGCTTTGAAGTACAAAAGTTATCAAATGGAAGAACTTAAATTTTAAAACTTAAATATAGAAAGAGCTGTGAGCCGTTACTAATCTCTGGTGTCTCACTGCCTTGCGTTCCATTTCTTAGCTTTCTTTCTCTTTTTTTTTTTTTTTTAACCAAAGTAAACAATTCCCTCTATTAAATTCCTTCTGGTTAAGAACTACAAGTGGTTTCTGTTTCCCTGGTTGGACCCTGACTGATACACCTAAAAGTCCTGAAGTTTTATTTGCTCCTGATAATGGCTCTTTCTTCATGAGGTCCTTCTGTCAGGAATGATCTCTCCAATTCCTTAGCCCCACGACTGACACACACCCTTGACCAAGCAAACTTTTATTCATTATTGAGATCCCAGAGCCAAGGTCACTTCCCTCAGGTGTATTCCCTCACCCCCAGTCTAGGTCACATTTCCTTCTCTTCCAGAAACGTCAACTCCAGGAGAGAAGGACTCTTTCCTCTTTTCATTATTTTCCCCGCCAGTCGGCACAGTTCAATAAATCGGTTTGAATGCTTGAATGTGGCAGAAGTTCATGGGTCTTTGAACCTGACGTTTCATATTTTAAGAGGATCAGAGTGAGGGTGAGAGCTGTTGAAAAGAGGAGAGCTGAATAGATTGACTTAATGAAGTAAATGGAATGCTCTCCAGGGGGCCAGGAGCTGTTCTCATGTTGATTGATGAACAGACCCTGGAAAGCCCAGACGACAGACGTTTTGAAGGACCTGGGACTCTAGGCATCAGGGGAAGAGAGAAGCTACTTGGAAGCCTGAATGGGACCCCTAGTTACGTTGATAAGAACAGAATGAGACATGAGTGATGGTGCCCCTGTGGCAGGAATCTCGAGACTGGAACCGGGATGTCTGATATGAACTTTTAAGTTTTTCCACTTTCTGTTTGGAACATGCGCCTGTTACGGACTGAGTGTATGTGTTGCCACCAAATTCCTGTGCTGAAGCTCCACCCCTAGAGTGGCTATATTTGGGAAGTAATTAAGGTTAAATGAGGTCATGGCCGTGGGGCTCTGATCCGATAAGATCAGTGTCCTTATAAGAAGAAACA
>NW_021703776.1:100870662-100895699 GCF_005190385.1 Monodon monoceros | reverse complement strand
GTCCTTATAAGAAGAAACAGCAGAGCTCTCTCTCCCTCCCCCTCCCCTGCCCCCCACCCCATATGCACACCCTGAGAAAAGGCTGTGTGAGGATAGCAGGAATGGGGCCGTCTACAAGCCAAAATGACTGGTCTCACCAGCAATTAAACCAGCCAGAACCTTGATCTTGGACTTGTAGCCTCCAGAACTGCGAGAAAATAAATGTCTGTTGCCTAAGCCACCCCGTTCATGGTATTTTAGGGCAGCCCTTGATTCAATCGATGGCTTGATTCAATGAGGGAGGGAGTTTGTCTCTTTGCTTGAGTGACAAAGTGAGGAGAAAAAAGAGCATCGTGAAGAATAATGATGACAGTGGCTTAGCTCACAGAGCGCTTAATAAGCCCGGGTCCCGGGCTAAGGGCTTTACATGTATCAACCTGGTTAAGTCTCGCGACAACCCCAGGAGATGGGATCAGGAGACGAGGCACGGACTAGTTGTCACACAGTTAATCCACAGTGGAGCTAGCGATGCCAAACCCAGCCTCTGTACCCTGACACCGAATAAAATCTCAGAGACAGAGTTTGGGGTGAAGTAGAAAAGAACAGCTTTATTGCTTTGCCAGGCAAAGGGGGCCACAGCGGACTAATGCCCCCCAAACTGCGTGTCCCGCCCTGGAGGGAGTCGTGAGGAGTTTTATAGGAATGGTTCAAAGAGGGCGGTCAGCTTGCGGACATTCTTCTGATTGGTTGGTGGTGAGGTCATCGGGAGTCCGCGTCATCAACCTTCTGGTTCCAACCGGTCTGGGGTCTGTGTGCTTGTGGGCAGCAGACAATTAAGTTCTCCTGCCCGGTGGTGGCTTCAGAATCTGCAAAACAGCTCAAAGATATTGTTCTGTGTATCCCTTGAGGGGAACCAGGACCCTGCCCCAAGGCTGCACTATTGTTTCTTGACTACTCCTCCCTTGTCTCCGCATCCCCTCCCTTCCCTGATTAGCCGCTGAACCTGCCTGTTGGAACTCAGGGAAGGTCATGGAGGCTGAGTGGAGGCCATTTCCCATAATCAAGAAATGGGGGACACAGAAAGGCTTTTGTGCCCAGGAGCCCCACAGGATCCTGCTCGGTTTCACTAGGGGTCCACACCCAGGCATGCCCTGCATCGCAATGGCTCTCAGAAGTGTGGACCAGAAGGGGGCAGGTCAGAGGACAGAGGAGAAACGAGGAGCAGGAAAGCTCCTCGAAAGCAAGGTCACCTTGGGAACTTGAGGTGACCAGTGACCCGGCCCATTGTAACTCTGATCCCACTGTTTGCTGAGACGGGTTTGGGATGAGTAGACAAGAAAGTGTCAGCTTCTTCAGGGGGTACTGAAAGGTGGCTCTGTCTGTCCCTTCTGCTCATCCTGCATCCATCCCATCATCTCCAGCAGGAGCTGTGGAAGTAAAGGAAGACCCACCAAATGAGAACAAGCAAGGGCTCTTCATTCAGAGGTTGCTTTAGCACAGGAGTCGACTGCCATCCCTTGGGCTCCGCAGAGACTCAAAGGCAGGCAGGGAAGCAGGACAGCTTCATGGTGGTAGGAGGAGCCTCAGGGTGCTCTGATGGAGGCTGTGGGCGCCAGGGAGCTGGAAGCGGGGCTCCTGTGTGATCAGTTAGGGGTGCATATTGGGATTTCTTTGTCTTCCTGCAAGTCTGACGTATGGATGGTAGGCTGGTTCCTGGGCTGGCCACTGTAGGTAACGGGTTTGTCTCCTGGGCTGGCTGCTGAAGATTTGGTCAGCGTTCTAATTTTTTTTTTTTTTTTTCTGGCCATGCCGCTTGGCATGCAGGATCTTAGTTCCCTGACCAGGGGTCGAACCCATGCCCCCCGCAGTGGACCTGCAGAGTCCTAACCGCTGGACCGCCAGGGAAGTCCCCCAGTGTGCTGATTTTATATACGGTCTTGCTGTTGTCCATTTGTATATTCAATCTCTCGAAGCTAAAGGAAAAAGATTTATCACTGGAGACATTGATTTCCTCCAGCATCTTTTGCCTCAGGTGGGGAAGCACTCTTTAAATCAGTAGTTTTCAGCCAAGACTGCACATGAGGACCACCTGGGAGATGAAAGGAACCACCAATTCCCAGGGCTTACCCCAGGCTGCCTAAGTCAAAATCTCTGAGTGTGGCTCAGGCCTCAGTAGGTTCTAAAACCTGTTCAGAGGATTCAGTTACTGCCAAGAACAAGAACCACTGCTCTGAAGGTGAAACATGGCGGGAAAGACTCCCTCAAATGTTAATGTGCAAACAAACCACTTGGGGATTTTGTTTAAAGTGTGGACTCCGATGAAAGAGGTGAACTTTGTTTCTGCCTGTCTAACAAACTCCCAGGTAGGCTGAGGCTGTAGGTCCTCTGGCCCCACTTTACATACAAATAACCAGCATTCAGCTCAGAAAAGGAATAATTAAAGGGCAGTTATGGATGGATCTTTCCACTCACTGGGAAAGTCTACCTGGAGCTGCTGTAGCCAGTGAGATGTAGAAAAATCAGCAGTGAGGCATCTGGAGCTTTGAGTTTTGTCTCTTGGGAAATAAAAAAACAAAACAAAAAATAACCCATGTGTATGTTCCTGGGTATGCAGCATAAACTTTCCAAGCCTCAGCTTCCTAATATACTATATAAGTGGTTTGTACTAGATAATCTTTTTTCAATTGAAGTAGAGTTGATTTACAATGTTGTGTTAGTTTCGGGCGTACAGCAAAGTGATTCAGTTATATATACATATATATCTTTTTTTTTCAGATTCTTTTCCATTATAGGTTATTACAAAGTATTGAGTATCGTTCCCTAGATAATCTTTATAGAATAAAAATCGTGGTAATTAACACTTTAATGCTTGCTGTGTGCATAAAATATGCTAGCATTTTACTGTGAGAAGCATATAAGATAATAAACATAACCTTGTTAGGATTGCCAGATTAAATACAGGACACCCAGTTAAATATCGGATTAGCAACAAATAAGTGATTAGTTTAATTATGCCCCATGCGACATTTGGAGTATTCATAGCTTATCTGAAGTACTAACTTAACAGGGCATCCTGTATTTTTATCTATTAAATCTAGCAACCTGAAAAGGTCTTAGACCCATTTCACAGATGAGGAGACCAGGAAGTAAGGGAGGAGTTGTTACTTGAAGACACAGAGTCCCCCTCTTAAGCCCAGACTCTTAGCTGCTGGCTCACCCCACTGGGATGATACTACTAGTTGAGGCTTAGTCACACCACCACGGGACAGGAGACATTAGGAAGAAGATGAAAACAGGAACATCGTTACCTGCTTGAAGGCATTGGCACGGAGGTTTACTTTGTTCATGACTTTGTTCATCAGCCTCTCCTTGTTTGTAACAGGTCAACCTCACTGCCCGGCTTTCTCACAGCAATGGTCAGGACGGGACCCGATGGAGGAAACTTCTTCTGTCTAAGTCGGGGTCTGGGTATCGCTCCACCTCTCTTTAATCCTCCATCTGCCATTTCAGAAATGGGGCCCTTCTTCTCCTGGATTTTGTTGCATGCTGAGTACAATATAAGCCTCTTAGTTGGGGGAACTTTTACTTAAGATCTTGGAAGGCACAGTTTTCCCTTGAACTGACTTCCTTTAGGAGATGCGTGTCTTCTGTTGTATAAAGGCAACACCAGGATTCGGACTTGTCTTTGTGATCCCGTATCCGACTTCCTTTCCTACTCACATTCAGTGTCCCACCCCTCACCCGAAAATGAACCCAAACTGCACCCTCACTTGCCAAAACCATTGCCCATAGGACCTCTGCCTCCTCTCTGCTACACCTTGCTTCTCCCCTGGGTTCCAGCAGAGACCTCGCCCCGATGCTCAGGTCTCCCGTTCCTTCCTGCTAAAATTAAGAGGGCTGGGACTCATGGTCTGGGTGCAGGAAGGTTCCAACCCTTTTCAGAAAAGTGTCTCTCTTCTGTGACCTTGCTCTGGCTGTTCCCCCACAATAAACCCTGGGCTAGAATGCTCTCTCCACTCCTTCGTTTGTTAGAGGAGGCTCTGAGGGAATGTGGATGGCTTTAGGGGTAGTCTTTCTGGTCATCTCAACAAGCCATTCTCCAGCCGTCCCCAAGTCTGGAAGAATATCATCTACCAGCCTTGGAGTAGGAGCCCAGGGTCTCGACAACATGGCGGCCTGATCTGACCTCGCTTCCACCTCCAACTAATGTGCTCTTGCCTTAGCCCTTGTGTGGGGGGCTTCGCACATTTATGGATGTGCTTTGTAAACTCTGAAACACCCTTAAATCTAAGTTCTGTTCACTGGATCTCCATCTTACTTAGCCAAGGCAGCCATTGCCAGGCCCCTGCAGTACATCTCAGGGTCACTGAAAGCCAGGTTTGGTTAGAACTTAGTAGTCAGGTCGGGACCTGGGACACCACCCTACCACCTGCCAGCAGATGGATAAGAGACCCGCCTCTCACCTCGCCCACGTCCCAACAGCACTGAGTAATTTTACCTATTAAGTTATCACTTAATAATGAAAGAAAAACTCCCCGAGAGAAAATCTTCTGCTTCCAGAATTATTCGGCAAAGATAGGGACCCACTTTTCTAGACAGGATACAAACTGTCACTTGTGAAGTTAATTGGGACAGCATCTGTGGACAGTGGATTTTAGAAGTGGCCTATAGCATTGTCAAAAAGAAATCCCCAGCCCTTCAAATTAATTATTCACCTATTTGTAATGGAAAGCACCTGCTTTCCATTACATACTAAGTGAGCAGGAAGGAGAGGTTTACCACAGTGGATTAAGGTTAACGGTGGGAAAAAGGCAAAACCTGTGTCCAGATTTGTCACTGAGGGAGGAAGGGAGACCAGAACAGCCACGAGCCCAGTAGTGTTGGCATTACAGGTAAATCACAGGGAAGGGGACCCTGGGGGAAGGCAAAAATTATGAGGAAATCCAGTCAGAGGATGGGTGTCCCAGCTGGGGAGTGGAGAAGGGTTTAAATAAATTCCAACAGGCAAATCAATGGTCCATGTCAGGAATCTGGGACTGGACTTGGGGCTCAGAGATGATGTGGAGCTCCCAGTCTTGGAGTCCTAAAGACATCCCTGACCACGTGAAACCAGAAGATGCAAACCTACTAAAATGAAATTAACACCTACTTGACAGCCAATAGCTATTTTTAGAAGACTGAGCCCCCAAATAACGATTTCACCGGATACAGAAACTGTGTTTTCCTATCATTCTGCGAAGTTTTCCTTCTCATCAGAGGACTGTTCTTCAAAGTGAATCACGTTCATTTTCTCTTCCAAGTTCAAGTGTGTAAGAACGCAGGCAAGTCATGGCTGTTGATACTTGGACTTCATTAGCAGCAGAAATACTTTCCAAATAGTTGAAGGACAACAGTTTTTTTTTATTATTGTCAACCAGGTACTTCTAAAAGGAAATCAGCCGCATGAATTGTAATCGTAGCTCCACTTTTCTCCTCCTATTCTAGAATCAAAGAAGAACTTTGGGGAGTTCATCCTGTCAAAGTTGAAATGGCTGATGCTACTCTGAATGCCCGTTCCAAATTCAATTTAAAGGTAAACGTTAAACATAAAATTATTTGGTTTTGAGCTGGTAATATAAATTTTGGTAGAGCAGAGTCACATTGTAAAGGCAATTTTACTAAATGAAGGAAACTGTGACAGCTTCTATTTGCACTGGTAAAATATTGCAACTTATTTGGGTGTATGGCCAGTACGGGGGGCAGGGTGTAGGGGAGAGACAGGGGTGGGGAAGGAATAACTGAACTGCAGTATTTTTTGAGAAAAATCTGACTTCGGATACAATAAAAATACTTTAGCACGGCAGCGCGCGCTTTCTCTTTTTGAAGCTGCCGTCAGATGGCAGAAATGTGTGAGCCTTTGCAAGTACTTCAATATAAACAACCTAAGCAATGGTATTAAACTCGTTTTTTTAGTACTAAATGAATCCTCTAAATTTTGACTTCATGTTTTTCAAACTCAGGTGGAACCCTTTTTATTCAAAAAATGTCAATACCTGATACGACAAGAGTAACTTTAGATTTGACACCTTTCAGTGAATTGTAATTATTCAGGAAGGAGGCACTGAAACGCACCCCTTCAAAAGCAAGGAGGCTGATAAATTAAATGAAAAAATCCCAAATAGTCTGAAAATTTTAATTGGAAATTTCATAATTGCATTTTGGAATGTCTCAACCTTTTAAATTGATAAATTACATTCTGTAGTGGAATAGAATAAAATGGAGAAGGTCAATGATTTTTAGCATCCAAATTTGACAGTATTGTAAACAATTCTGTATGGTTTAGTCCTGTAAACATTATTTTTGAGAAAATCTAGTATAAATAGAGGCAATAAAAAGCACCTGTGAACATATTTGATATTTCTGCTGATTTAAAAAATGAATAGGACTGAGAATATCCTCCACTTAGCAGGATTTGTTCTGTGATCACTAGGGCCTCAGGGAAGACTTGAGAATCTCCAGGCCTGTCCAGTTCCTATACTGGGAACAGTAACTAATATCTTACAATTCAAAGCCCATTCAGGTTAAATTAAGCAGCTCAGCCTCAAATACATGAAAATTAAACTGTTTGAGTTGGATGTGCTGGAACACTTAAGTGGACGACGATCAATAATCACACTCCCAGGACGATTGATTAGACTGCTTGGTGATGAATTTTGTAAGTTACTCATTCTTGTAATCTACCAAGAAGAAATTTTATTCAAACCGAGTCAGTAAAATCAGTAAATAAATTAACAAGGAGAAGTTGATTAAGGCATTCCCTTAGACATCTTCGGCATGTGTGTGAAGGTCCCACCACATGGAAAAGACTATTTTAATCTGAAAAGTGGAGAGTGCATTACTTTTAAGTCCTGCAGATCCCCCTGCAGCCCACTGGGTCTCTACCTGACTAATTTTACTCACTGGACAGCTCTTCCTGCAGCATGCATGGTGTTGAAAACACAAGACTCACATTAATGAACCCCGATGAATGTGCTGCAGGCACTTGCTAGAGAATTCAGATCTGAGTAGATGGAAATCCATGCCTGCCAGGGCTCACTTGAGACATCTGATATCTGAGAAAGGCCATCTAATGCCCAAGTTCACTAACAGTCTAATAGGGTTTTTTATGTCCTTTTGCTACAGGAAGCCAGAATGTTAGATTGCAACAAACACAGACTATTATAACCTAGTCAAAGCAGTTTCACAGGCAACTAAGATAAATTCGTGGTGGGCCTACTTCCACTTGAACAAGACGTATGCATGTTTTCTAAAACTGTATTTAAATGCATTGTCTATTCTCTTACCAAGGATTCTCTGACTCATCCCCATTTGAATTCAATAATGGGAAAAAGCTTGATAAATAAACCAGAATGTTTGCCTTCAGAAAGTAGCAGAAATATAAATCAATGCCTTTCTCTTTTGCCTTGGTAACAAGGAAGGTAAGAAGAATACAGTCAATTAACAGAAGGCAAAAAAGTTCTTACAGGACAATAAGAGAATTATTATAATTTTTAAATGTTTTGTATTCTACACTGTGCTTAATTTTGAAGATGTCTCAAAACTGTTTCAATACCAGATGGAGTATAAATTCTAGTGAAGATACAGAAACAAACAGGATAATGGGCAAAATAAAAGTTTTGCAAGGTTGTTCTGGTTGTTATATTTTGGTATCAAAGGCTTGAGGGATTAGAGGAAATGTTTGCCTTCTCAAATCTTTTCTGGTCCAATTTTCTTCAATGGATATATTTATCTGTGTATCCATCTGAAATAAAGATAGGCTTCTGGAATTGAATATTAATTCTTCAAGATATATTTCTTTTTTTAACATCTTTATTAGAGTATAATTGCTTTACAATGGTATGTCAGTTTCTGCTTTATAACAAAGTGAATCAGTTATACATATACGTATGTCCCCATATCTCTTCCCTCTTGCCTCTCCCTCCCTCCCACCCTCCCTATCCCACCCCCCTAGGTGGTCACAAAGCACCGAACTGATCTCCCTGTGCTATGTGGCTGCTTCCCATTAGCTATCTGTTTTACGTTTGGTAGTGTATATATGTCCATGCCACTGTCTCACTTTGTCCCAGCTTACCCTTCCCCCTCCCCGTATCCTCAAGTCCATTCTGTAGTAGGTCTGCATCTTTATTCCCGTCTTGCCCCTAAGTTCTTCTGACCATTTTCTTTTTTTTTTTTTTTTTTTTAGATTCCATATATATGTGTTAGCATATGGTTTTTGTTTTTCTCTTTCTGACTTACTTCACTCTGTATGACAGTCTCTAGGTCAATCCACCTCACTGCAAATACCTCAGTTTCATTCCTTTTTATGGCTGAGTAATATTCCATTGTATATATGTGCCACATCTTCTTTATCCATTCATCTGTCAGTGGACACTTAGGTTGCTTCCATGTCCTGGCTATGGTAAATAGAGCTGCAGTGAACATTGTGGTACATGACTCCTTTTGAATTATGGTATTCTGAGGGTATATGCCCAGGAGTGGGATTGCTGGGTCGTATGGTAGTTCTATTTTTAGTTTTTTAAGGAACATCCATACTGTTCTCCATAGTGGCTGTATCAATTTACATTCCCACCGACAGTGCGAGAGGGTTCCCTTTTCTCCACACCCTCTCCAGCATTTATTGTTTGTAGATTTTTTGATGATGGCCATTCTGACCGGTGTGAGGTGATATCTCATTGTAGTTTCTATTTTTTTTTTAAACATCTTTATTGGAGTATAACTGCTTTACAATGGTGTGTTAGTTTCTGCTTTATAACAAAGTGAATCAGTTATACATATGCATAAGTTCCCATATCTCTTCCCTCTTGCGTCTCCCTCCCTCCCACCCTCCCTATCCCACCCCTCTATGTGGTCACAAAGCACCAAGCTGATCTCCCTGTGCTATGAGGCTGCTTCCCACTAGCTATCTATTTTATGTTTGGTAGTGTATATATGTCCATGCCATTCTCTCACTTTGTCACAGCCTACCCTTCCCCCTCCCCATATCCTCAAGTCCATTCGACACAGACCTCATTGTAGTTTTGATTTGCATTTCTGTAATGATTAATGATGTTGAGCACTGTTTCATGTGTTTGTTGGCAGTCTGTATATCTTCTTGGAGAAATGTCTATTTAGGTCTTCTGCCCATTTTTGGATTGGGTTGTTGGTTTTTTGATATTGAGCTGCATGAGTTGCTTGTATGTTTTGGAGATTAATCCTTCGTCAGTTGCTTCATTTGCAAATATTTTCTCCCGTTCTGAGGGTTGTCTTCTCGTCTTGTTTATGGTTTCCTTTGCTGTGCAAAACCTTTTAAGTTTCATTAGGTCCCATTTGTTTATTTTTGTTTTTATTTCCATTTCTCTAGGAGGTGGGTCAAAAAGGATCTTGCTGTGATTTATGTCATAGAGTGTTCTGCCTATGTTTTCCTCGAAGAGTTTTATAGTGTCTGGCCTTACATTTAGGCCTTTAATCCATTTTGAGTTTATTTTTGTGTATGGTGTTAGGGAGTGTTCTAATTTCATTCTTTTACATGTAGCTGTCCAGTTTTCCCAGCGCCACTTATTGAAGAGGCTGTCTTTTCTCCACTGTATATTCTTGCCTCCTTTATCAAAGATAAGGTGACCGTATGTGCGTGGGTTTATCTCTGGGCTTTCTATCCTGTACCATTGATCTATATATCTGTTTTTGTGCCAGTACCGTACTGTCTTGATTACTGTAGCTTTGTAGTATAGCCTGAAGTCAGGGAGCCTGGTTCCTCCAGCTCCGTTTTTCTTTTTCAAGATATATTTCAAATGTTATGTCCTCCACAAAAAATTCCAGATTCATCCCACAGTGATTCTTCTGGCTTGGGGCATTGTGCAGTAGATTTTGTGTATATTTCAAATTATGTCACTTAACTTTAATCTGTATTTTATTCTCTATATACTATCTGAGAGTAGAAATTATATCCTATTTTTCTTTTTTAATTGTATATATGTGAGGGGTTCACCTGTATCCATTGTGAAAGAATTAACACAATCAAGCTAATTCACACATCCATCACCTCACAGTTACCTCTGTGTGTGTGTGAGAACACCTAGGATCTACTCTCTTAGCATATTTCAAGAATAAAGTACAGTAGTTTTACTTGTAGTCTCCATTAGATCCCCAGAAGTGTTCATCTTGCATAACTGCAACTTTGTACCCCTTGACTAACATCTCCCTCATCAACCCCTCCCACAGCTCGTGGCAACCACCACTTTAATCTCTGCTTCTATGACTTTGACTATTTTAGATTCCACCACATCTAAGTGAGATGATTCAGCATTTGTCTTTCTGTGTCTGGCTTATTTCATTTAGTACAATGTCCTCTAGGTCCATCTATCTTATTGCAAATGGCAGGATTTCCTTCTTTTCAAGGCTGGATAATATTCTACTGTGTGGATATACCACATTTTCCTTAACCATTCATCCATTGAGGGACATTTAGGTTGTTTTCATATCTTGGCTATCGTGATAATGCTGAATAAACACAGGAATGCAGACGAGGCTTTGAGATCCTGGTTTTGTTTCTTTTGGATAAATACCTAGAAGTGGGATTGCTGAATCATACGGTAGTTCTGTTTTTAATATTTTGAGAAACCTCCATACTGGTAATGGCCTTACCAATTTGCATTCCCACCAACCGTGTACCACTTCTCAACAATGTATCACTTCTTGCTACATCCTTGCCAACACTTACCTTTTGTTTTTTTAAATAATAGCCATCCTAACAAGTGTAAGGTGATATCTGTTGTGGTCTGATTTGCATTGCCCTGATGATTTCTACCTTATGCTTCTGCTCTGGCATCTCCTAAAGGACCTAGTGAAGACTGGATAGGCCAGTAGGAGATGCTTAGAAAGGCTTACTGTACACCAGTGATGGCAGTGCAACATTTCCTCTAGTGAGAACTGTCTATTCGGCTTAGCCTAAGTCAGACTTAGGGGTTTAAAACTCTCTAAACTGCACCATGGGGTTTTCTGGACGTATCCTGGGTTGACCAGTTGTACATAAGCAGACCTAGATGTTGAGTCAGATTGTGCTTATGAATTGGCACGTGGAGCTATTCACTTCCCGTGCCCAGGACTGAGGCTTACCTTGGCACTGGGGTACCAGGAAACAATGAAATACGGAGAAGAGAAGACCCCCGAAGCCCAGCTGACCCCCAACGCCCAATTTCTCTCTGCTCCCTCTTGTCAGAAGCCAAAGTAGGAAGGGGGCAGTTTGGAAGGACAAGCAGATGGAGCAGTAGCGACCGGGAAGGGGGGCAGGAAGGAGCTTCCTCACCAGTGCTGAGCCATCTGTCTTGGAACCGGAGAGGGGTGCCCCGCTGGGAGCTCTGGAGCCTTGGATCCTCGGCAACAGGATCCTGGGCAAACAGCGGCCACATCCAAGCTCAGGCCAAGGACGGCACCAGCTGCACCTATTTTTAGGTTGGGAATAAAATAACTGAAGCATGAAGGGCTGGCCCTACTCAGAGTTCCACTGAAGGACCCCCTACTCGATACCTAAGGGGGTTTGCAATGGAGATAAGCAAGTGTCTGATTAATCTGATGGAAAACCAGGTGTTTCCTCTTGTAAAAAAATTGTCCCTTGAAAGAGAGCACCGTGTAGTCACCTTGGTCCACCTCTGGACACCGGCGTGGTGCCGAAGGCATCACGTAGGAGATCAAGAGGCACAACTTTACCTGTCTCAGCCTCAGTTTCCCCAGTGGCAAAGAGAAAAACATTGTCCCTGGGTTACTTTCCAATTGTTGCATAACTAATCCCCACGCAGTAAGCAGCTCAGAACAGAACCCATTTATTAGCTCACAGCTCGACAGGTCGAGTCCAGGCTGGCCATGGTCAAGTTCTCTGCTCATCCTCATCTGGAGCTTAAATGGTTGTGACACAACTCAGCTGCTGGTGGTTACAGCCCTGAGGTCCCATTTCCTTGCTAGGGGTCAACGGGGGCTGCTCCAGCCCCTAAAAGCCACATACGCTATCTGCCACATGGTCCCTCCACCTTCAAATCCAGCAAAGGAGACCTTCTCACATATCCAATACCCTTTGTGCTTTGAACCTCTTTCTCCAGGAGAGAAAAGTCTCACCTTTGTTTAAGGGATCACTTGATTAGGTCACCTTGATAATCTCCCTACTTTAAGGTCAACTAATTTGGGATCTTAATTACACCTGCAAAATCCCTTCAGAACAGCACCCAGATTAGCATTTCAATAAGTAGGAGAAAGTGCGTGTACACCAGGGGCTGAGAACTTGGGGACAATATCGGACTTCTGCCCAGCACAGTTCCTCATGGGTCCAGTGGTCTATGGTTCCACGAAAAAATAAAATTTTCATTAATTGAGAAGCAGAGATGAAGTAGATCTTGTCAAAGAAAAATTAATCAGTCGATCTATGAAAGAAATGGAAAATTGTATTCTAGCCAGATTTGAGGATTATAACCCAGGAAGAGCATCTCAGAAAGCTCTGAGAACTGTTCCACCCGTTAGAAGTCAAGACATAGTTTATATAAATTTTATGAGACAGAGGGCTGTACATCAAATGACGTATTATTGATGATTTACATAATCCAGGTGTAGGCGCCATCGAGGTGGATCATGTGACCCCTTACAAGATCAAGGAGGAATGTTATCTTTAAGGAGTTGTCTTATTGATGCTGGGAGAATGTTGCTCTTCATGGTTGAGCAGCTATTTCTGCCCGTGGGGGAGGTTTGGTCCATGGATAATGCAGGTACACAATGCACAGTAGGGAGAGAGGAGGCCAAAGAGCAGAGAAGACTTCTTACGTTTAAATTTTTCTTGTCTTGCCATAAAATATGAATTTTATTTCACAGTCTCCATTGAAGGTTTAAAACTCAACCTCAGAAAAAAAAAAAAAAAACAACTCAACCTCAGGCTGGCAGGAAGGGAAAGAAAGAAGGAAAGAAGGGATGGGAAATGTGAGGTCTACTGTGAATCATGTATTTTTCATATGATGACAATATTTCTCATTGTATATTATGGGAAACGCCTTTCCATTGGTTGTTAATAGATATGGCACAAAAGGGTAGCTATAGTCAGGTAAGTTTGAGAAATGGAAAATTTTTTTTAAACTTAATAGGAATAGGACTAAACACCTGAGATGTTCTGAGAATTCCTGCAAGGATTTACATCACATATTCAACCTTCACAAGGCGAAATCAGCATTGCACTAAGGATGGGATCCTAAAATAGACCGTTGTTTATGTTTTAATATTTCTGAAACCGTGTCATATTAAACCTGATATGTGCAGTACAAGCTGCATTATGTGGAAGTTGACATATGCACCATATAGTGTGACTTCACTTATACCCAAAGGCTACTGCATAATTGATGGTACAGAGGACAATCAATGAAGTCAGAGCAGAGAGGGAGGGCACAGTGAGGGGCCCAGACAAGAGCCATCCCGGGAGCTGCCCCCACCCCCGGCTAAGGTGCAAAGAGAGGAGATGGTCACAGTGAGCTCCCCTTCCCCAGGTGTGCAGTTCTTCAAAAGCTGGCATCTCAGTGAGAGGCTCAGTACCTGAGCTGGGTTCCTGGACAGAGGGGCTATCTGGCAGGAGCGGAATCCTTGTGGGAGGAACGGCACTGTCATAGACACTGCCTGAAACCGGGGGGGACGGAGGGGAGGGTTGGTCCCCAGCACGAGTCTCCCAGTGGCTGAATCAGGCCAGAGATCACTTGACAAAAAAGCCTGGGGAGTCAGAGCACAGGATCCAACAGAGGAGGGCAGGAAAGGACAGGAAGGACAAACAGGAAATGCCTGGTATAGCAAACAGGAAATGCCTGGAACAGCAGACAGGAAGTGCCTGGAACAGCAAACAGGCAGTGCCCGGAATGGCTAGGTTAGGTAGCAGGAGGGAGCTCTCTCTGTACATTCCCTGTTAGATTTTTGTCTTGTGAGGGAAGGTGGGAGGGTCACTGGGGTGGAGGGGAAAGGCTGCCCTTTCTTCATCCCATTAGCTGCAGTGTGGCTCCCCTCCTAGGGCCCATGGCAGGTAAGCCCAGCAGATGAACAGGAGTGTCTAAAAAGACAAAAGGCAAAGGGAGTTTGAGGTCAAAGCCGTAGACGAACCTCCATCAGACACCCCGATGGAGACAAGGAACAGCCAGACTTAGGTGAGCACAAAAGCCAGCAGCTGCCTTCCCTGTAAACACTGTTCAGTGCGCAAATCAGAATCAACCTGGCGGCAGAAGGCCTGGGAGGTTCAGAACCATGAGACGGCCAGCCACTCAGGAGGAGGCATGGTGGCCACTAGGCAGTCACACCGGCACCATCAATTTTGGATCAGTGATGTAGAGGAAGGTTTCCAGGAACTGTGCGTGAAACCAAGGAGTCGGTGCAATAAAGAGCATGCAGGAGGGGCTGGAGGCATATCAGGAAGAGCAGAGGACGGAGCAGCCTTGAATCCAGCAGGAGCCGAGCAGACGGTCCAGCCCAATCCCCAGCCACGGGCTCCAAGGAGACCTGGGGAGCAGGTATGGAGACTAACACCTGGGAGCCAGGAGCACAGCTGGGGCACAAGGTGAGAATCCAGTGTTAGGACCCTGGAGAGGAGACCCCGGCAGGACCAGAGGTCTGACTCAAAGTTCAGCTGAGGAACAAACGCCAGGGGTAAGGACCCTCGTGACACTCTGCTCCAGGCAGTGGTAAGGATGGATCCTGGAGGTCAAGTTTCAGATGCACCCAAGGGGTAAGAGTCAATTGCATATTACTGCCAGGTTAGAGGGAGCAGAGATTAGGGACGTGGAAACCTGTACAAGGCTCTGGGACCCTCAGCAAGAGGCTGTACATCTTGGTCTCATCTGTAAGATAAAGCTGTTGGAGATCATGGGCTACTTGAAAAGACTGGTTTCTAAGATGAGTTCAGTGCTGAGACACGCACTGCGTTGTAGCCGTGTGGCCATCTGGAATCAGATGTATTCCTCGTGGCCAGTATTGTTTGTCAGGAACCAGAGTCGTCAAGTCCCATCATATTTCTCATACGCTCCTTCCATTATTCCAGTCCAGGCTTCAAAAGGCCCCTTCTGTTGAGTGCAGCTCGCCTCTGCCCCCTGCTTCACCAGAAACATCATCTACATGAAGATCTTCTCATAAATGTAAATAAGGAAGTAAGCAGTAGGTATTTTCCTGCACCTAAGTCATTTGCACAATCACTGAATGAAAAACACACAATATTTAACTATTAAACTCTCATAGGATGCAGTAACTATGCATTTCTGATGCAAAAAAAAAATACATTTTCATGCTTTAAATGAAATTTTTTATGATAATAGCTTGAAGCACTTGGAGCGATACCTGATAGATAATACTCAATTTTTTTATTATTTTTTAAAATAAATTCAATTGAAAAATTAATAAGAAGAAACCTTCGACTGTATAATGGAGTTTAATTTGGAGATTATTTCTTAATTCTGCTGTACTGGAACAAAGTTATAAGTGGTCCATATCATCAAAAGATTACCTTTTCAGGGTTTGAGATTAGTACATTTAAACTTTATAATAATGTGCTGGAATAGTCTCTGCTTTTCAGAGGAGGGAAGCAATGACAGCTCACATAGATGAACTTGCTTTGGGAACATCTGGCTTCTTAAACAGCATGTATTTCCTCATTTGACTCACTCAAAACCCCTGTGAAGACTACTATATATAAAGTTGATAACTAATAAGGACCTCCTGTCTAGGACAGGGAACCCTACTCAATCCTCTGCAATGACCTATATGGGAAAAGAATCTAAAAAAGAGTGGATATGTGCATGTGTATAACTGATTCACTTTGTTGTACAGCAGAAATGAACACAACTCTGTAAATCAACTCTACTCCAATAAAAATTAATATAAAAAATAGTATTTTTTCCTTCACTTACTTGGAAGTCAGTAAGAACATATTCCTAGTCCTACACCCTATCCCCACGTCACTGAGGCCCACCCTCTTCAAAAATGAGGAAGCTGAATACACAGCAGATCTGTTAGATGCCTCCTGCCGGGTCCTGTTACGGGGTAAGGCCCGGGAACGGTGTCGGTGCAGGTCATCACACGTTACTCCTGCTTTGGGCCCCTGTAGAGGGCTGCCCCTCTCGGCCTGAGACTGAGCCATCTTCAGGGTCACTAGCTTGTCCTCAGGAGAAAGGACTCAGTGCCAACCTAAGCACATCCCCCCGGCCCACCACAGCTGACGGCCACCTTTCCTCGCATCTGATGCAATCCACAGCAAACACATTCTGACTCCAAGTACCCTGCCAGCAGGCCCAAGACCTGGACCAAGAAAATACAGCATGGCTGGACTTGGGACAATGTCATGTAAATGAGGACTTCACGTCCCTAAGGCTCCCTGGAAGCCTGAAGGACGCCCACTGGTGCCTTTCAGCAGCTCCTCTGCCCACCGAGGTCAGTGGCCCATCGCTCACCGCTAAAGCTGATCAGTTTGTTCCAGAAATGTCAGTTTCCTCTCGGATTGCCAGGGAAGCAAGGGCAGTGGCGATTTTCAGAAGTGAGTATTTTTGTTACCCTTTGATATGCATTATCAAAAATTGGCTAGAATCACCTGAAAGCCCATGGCTACGATTAGCCGAGGGCAGGAACAGGAGTGTCTGGGGGACAAAGCGTAGTGGTTTTCACTGCGGGGGCCTCTGCCCCGGGAACTCGCCCTTCCTCTCCCTTCTGGCACACCCTTCAGCACCACTCCCAGTGGACAGGCAGCACCAGACCCCAAAAGGAGCTCAACCACAGCTTCCTATGTGCTTCTAGGTCTGCTCCTGGTGTCGGTGAAGCTGCTTCCAACTGACTGATGCTTAGATTAGTTGTTGAAACGCAGAGATGCGGCAGAGGAGGTGCGCCAGAAACAAGACGCTTGGAAACGGGCAGAACGTTGACAGGTGCAGGACAGACCTTCATAGAAATTGTCGTCTCCCTGGCCCCTCACAGTGCCTGGAAATACACCAGTTATATTTTTAAAGGTATGAATCGTTTCAGGCACACCAGGAATAATGGAACAAGCCCCCACCATGTACCTGCCCTGTAGCAGGCACTTCCACATACCTTAGCCCTTTGCTCGTGCAGCCTTCACAGTGATGCTGAGGGGAGAAAATAAGAGACATGTGACATGTGACACCTGTCAGCGCAGGTGTGGGCTGGCAGGGCTGCTCAGGACAAACCTGGGAGTGAAGCTTGTCTCAAGATCACGGCTGGTCCCCCTGCTGTTTCGTAACCTGGATGGCACAGTGGGATCCCGTACCCTCTACTGACCTGAGTAAAAACGCAAAATCTCCGTGGGATGCAAAGGCCTTTTCCATGCACAGGATGCAGAGGCAAAACATTTGCTAGCAAGAAGCAATCTCCTCCAACAGAGGGAGGAGGGGTGTGTTTGAGGCCACATCTAATATGAATCAAAGGATCACAGAGCAAGAAGCACGTGTCATATTCTCAACAAGCACGTGTCTGCAGTTTCTTTTGAGTTTGGAGGGATGGATAGGCATGAAACCATGATTCCCGTTGATTAAAAGGCATGGAGTAGTACTGGAGAGGTCCCCTATCTCAGATGTCGCCATTTGTCTTTCTGAAGGAAGAATGTGAACCCCAAAGCGTAGTCTGGTCACAAACAGCACAGATGAGCAATGCACCAAATAACGCAACCCTTGTTCTTTGAGGGCTTTCTGCGTGCTGGGTATTGCTTAAGTACCACAAGGAATTCAAGATGAAATCTAAGGTGCAGATGGTCCCAGGTGAGATAATAGAGGACAGCAAATGGTCACAGTGGATGAAAACAGAATGCGCAACCATGTACTGGTTAAAGGACTTTGTGAAAACACAGAGAATTAAAACTAAGATAATCAAATAATTTAGAATAGAGGAATTTTAAAAGATATAGCATGCAACGACTAAAAACTGAGCGAATAAATAAAAGAGAAAGATTTGATTAATTGGACTCCATCAAAATTAAAAACTTCTTTTTTTATCTTTTTTAAAAATGTATTTTAGTGAAGTATAGTTGATTTACAATGTTGTGTTAATTTCTACTGTACAGCAAAGTGATTCAGTTGTACCTATATATACATTCTTTTTCATATTCTTTTCCATTAGGGTTTATCACAGGATATTGAATATAGTTCCATGTGCTATACAGTAGGACCTTGTTGTTTATCCATTCTATAGATAATAGTTTGCATCTGCTAATCCCAAACTCCCCATCCATCCCTCCCCCCAAAATGCCTGCTCTTCAAAAGGCATCATTAAAAAAACCAAAAAGACAAGCCTCGACTGGAACAAAATATTTTCAAATCCTATATCTTAGAAAAGTATACTTATAATATGATCCAGCAATTTCACTACCAGCTGTATCTCCAAGAGAAATAAAAATATATATCCACACGAAACCTTGGCCATGAATGTTTATAGCAGCATTATTTATAATAGCCTAAAACTGGAAACAGCCCAAATGTCCCAACAGGTGAATAGATAAACAGGTGAATAGATAAACAAAATGTAGTATATATCTATATCTGTAGTAATATCTCTCTATCTATAATGTGATAGTACTCAGCCATTCAAAATAATAAACTGTTGATACACTGCAACCTGGATGAATCATCAAATAATCAATCATGCTTATTTATCTTTGTTTTTACTTATGTATTATTTTTGAAAAATAATCATGCTGAGTGCATTTAGATTAAACTAATACACTGTAGGCTTCCATTTATATAAAATTCTAGATTATACAAACCAACGCCCATTGACAGAAATAAGGCCAGGGATTTTATGTTGATGGGCGGGGATGGGTGGGGAGACAAAGGGGCACACTGGTGCTTTCATGGGTGTGTACATGTCAAAACTCACCAAATTATAAACCTTAAGCATTCACAGTTTATTATATGCCAAGTTTACTTCAATAAAACTGTTTAAAATATGTGTAAAAATGAACAGAGGAAGAAAAATTACACACTACAAAAATTGAACACAAAAAAGGCAGTAAAGAAAGAACAGAGGAACAAAAATACATGAGACCTGGAGAAAACAAATAGCAAAATGAGTGAAACCCAAGCACTTCAATAATTACATTAGATGTGAATGTTCTATACACTCTAACTAAAAGACAGATTTTCAAACTTGATTTAAAAAAAAGCAAATCCAATTATACGTTGTCAACAGGTGAAACACTTCAGATTCTAGAGCACAAATAGCTTGAGCATGAAAGGATGAAAGAAGATGTTCTGTGCAAACAATGACTGTGAAAGAGCTAGAGAGATGATATCACTATCATAGAAAATAGATTCAGAGACAAGAAACATTGCTAGAGTTCAAAGAGGGACAGTTCATAATAAAAAGTGTCAATACACAGGTAGACATAAAAATTATTAACGTATAGGCAACTAACAGCAAAGTCCCACCTCTAATGTTAATCACAGGAAAACAGAGTAAAAGTGTGCATAACCTTTGCCCTCTGCTTTTCCCCATCTTTAGAGGTGAGCGTAAGATAAGTCCCCTGTGGTCGAGTTTGCAGAAGTCATGGCTGAGGCATCAGGCCCACCAGTGCAGATGGGGAAGTGCAGTGAGTGTGAGCCAGCAGCACGCAGGGCAGGGACAGATGTGGCTGTAAAGAGGGAAGCAGGCGGGGCTTGGCCGGGGCGGGGTGGGGGTGGGGGACCAGGAACTGGGCTGAGAAGACGGATAGCGAGGAGGATGGAGAAAAGGGCTCTGACTGCAGCTTCACAAGCCAGGTTTCAACACTGACTTTACGCTCGTGTGGGAGATGAGATGGAGTTATCCCCACACCACAGATGGGAAGACCGAGGCCGTCAGAGGAGAAACACTTCTCCCAGAGGCGATTTTGTGGCTGAGCTGGACTCCCAAGCTGGTGTCCGCTCCACCGGTCACACCAAGCTCCGTGTGGGTGGCCCCTCCTACCATCTCTTGGGTGACTCCAAGCTCGAGCGGTCCCTGGGACCAACTTCTCATAGTTGGAGGTACAGGAAAAGCCTCTTGCCACCAGCATCTGTTCTTGAAGGGTCAAGTTTGCTGGTTCTGCCTGGGAAGAGCCCACCAGGCAGAACTCAGTGAGAAAATTGCCTGTCGGATATGGAAAGAGGGCTTTGAAGGCAGGTGACATCTGGGAGATACAGAGGTTCATCTCTCCTTCACCCACCTGGGGTATCTGGCTCGAAATGACATGACCTACAAGGACTAGCTGGGTGAGTGATGTCTCTGCCTCTGACACCAACTGTGTGAGAAGCTAAAGAAATAGGGGTGACAGCAGAGAGCTCCAGGCACCACCAGGAGAGATAGCCCCCTCCCTTTCCCCAGTGGATGCCCTTGACCTCATTAAAAATAAGATGAGGCAGAAATCAGAGAGGGCACAGCCTCAGCCCTGGAGCCTCTGCTAAGATTAGCGGGAGCTCTGAACACCCATTCCCCACCCCCTTGGACATAGACTTCTAGGGAGGGACCAGAGACAGCATGCTCCGTTAAAAACCCATCAACCACAGAAATTATTTTTAGCAAATTGATGACTTCATGGAGGGCTGGGAATACTACATAGAGGGCTGGAATGGTGACAGGGACAGTCAGGTTAAACAGATGGCAGGAGCTGTATCTGGAAAGCTAGGAAGCATATGTACCGCAGCCCGGTCACACCCCAGCTATGCAAATGTAGGCGACGTATTGGACTCCTCAGTGCTTCAATTCCCACTTTTATAATAACTATGTTGCAAGAGCATGAATAGTGACACAATATGTAAAATGTTTAGTGTAGTGTCTGCTCCTGGAAGGCACCCAGTGCGTGGCTGCCGATCATTATAAATTACAAATCAACGTACACACATTCAGTGCTTTCTTATTAGTCTACATAAAATTCCTGACCTACAGGTAGGATATGTTGCATTATTAGTCCTATATTAGAAACCTGTTTATGTCATTGTTGTACCCAAAACACACTGTCTGCCTTTCACAGTGAGGTGGTGATGAATATCACACATTCTGGAATCTACTAAGGTTTGAATCCTGGCTCTGCCTATCATGGGCTGTGGACCCCCAGCCAGTCATGAGCCCCTCTTGGTTTCAGTGTCTTATCTGAGGATAAGAAACATATAGGGCTGCTGTAAAGATTAAATGAGCTCCTACTATTACGTATCACCCTTTGTTCCTGAAAAGTCTTTCTCATGGGAGTGTGCGCGCAGGGTGGGCATGGGGACAGGCGGCAGAAGACTGGAGGGGAAGAGAAGGTTTCCTTCTATATTCCTGAGCATGCCTGGTCCTGTCTTGAGGCAGATCGAGGTCCAGTTGAAGGCTGCACCTGGGGCCCCTGTGTCTCAGTTATGACCGTGAACAGATTGATTTGGCTGTAAACAGTGTCAGGGGGCCTTCGATGTAAGGCTGTCTCTTTGATTTTGCAGTTGGTTTGATATCCCAAAGGCAGGGAGGCCTTGCCAAGAGGATCCCAGGAGCAGCGTGCAGTTTGAGAATTTGGGAAGTGAAGCGGCATCAGTGCCCCCTCGTTACGCCGCAAAGCCCCTCCCAGCCACTGCTGCTGATGGTCATTGCACTGGCACGAGCACTCGGGCTTACTTGCTGTTCTTGAGGCAATTCCTGAGCTCCAAGGGCAGAAAGCCAACCGTGGCAAGGAATTGTGCTACTTGGGAACAGAAGGGAGGGATGTCGAGGTTTGATTGTTCTGAAACATTAGAAAATCTGCAAGATGACGTCTCCAGAGCATTTAATATTTAGTTAGTGCTAAGCACCATGAGGGGTAAAAGGAGATGAGTTTCTGTCTGCAGGGCGCTTACACTCTGTAAGGAAGTCTCTTTCCTGCAGAGGGTGGGAGCTGAGGGTGCTGTGCTGGGCAAGCCAAACTCAGGGGCTTTTCTGGACCTAATTAGATGGTGATATCATGAGTCAAATCCCATGACAGATGAGACTTTGGGAGATCCTGGGAGGAAGTGGGCCTGTGAGATGAATGCAAATAACTTGTGGCCAGAACATGGAAAATATGCTTTTAAAAAGAAGACCAAGTAACAACCGAAGAAAAATTATTTGAGGACTCAGTAATGATACTAACCGGTATAAATCAACGTCTTGAAACTACAATAGAAGAAAACAAAAACAGAACACCCCTGGCATCTGGGATTAGGGCAGGAATGGACTGGGAAAGGGCTGAGGGAACTTACAGAGATGATGGTAATGTTTTATATCTCTTGATAGGGTTTAGATTATATAGATGTATTCATTTGTCAAAACTTGACAGATGTACATGAAAGACTTGTGCATTTATCATGTGTAAGATTTGTTTCAAAAGAAAAAAGTGTAAAAAAATATGGAACTCTTGTTAATGATAAAAAAAAAAATTAAAAAAGAAGCGTATTCAAAAACAAAAAATCACCAAAACATATCTGCTTATTTTTGACCCTCCATGAAAAGGAGGGCTCCAATTCACCTCTCCTTGAAGGGAAGCCATCTTTTTTTTTTTAACATCTTTATTGGCATATAATTGCTTTACAATGGTGTGTTAGGTTCTACTTTATAACAAAGTGAATCAGTTATACATATACATATGTCCCCATATCTCTTCCCTCTTGCATCTCCCTCCCTCCCACCCTCCCTATCCCACCCCTCTAGGTGGTCACAAAGCACCGAGCTGATCTCCCTGTGCTATGCGGCAGCTTCCCACTAGCTATCTATTTTACATTTAGTTTATATATGTCCATGCCACTGTCTCACTTTGTCCCAGCTTACCCTTCCCCCTCCCTGTATTCTCAAGTCCATTCTCTAGTAGGTCTGCATCTTTATTCCCATCTTGCCCCTAGGTTCTTTGTGACCTTTTTTCTTTTTTTAGATTCCATATATATGTGTTAGCATATGGTATTTGTTTTTGTCTTTCTGACTTACTTCACTCTGTATGACAGTCTCTAGGTCCATCCACCTCACTACAAATACCTCAGTTTCATTCCTTTTTATGGCTGAGTGATATTCCATTGTATATATGTGCCACATCTTCTTTATCCATTCATCTGTCGAGGGACACTTAGGTTGCTTCCATGTCCTGGCTATTGTAAATAGAGCTGCAATGAAGATTTTGGTACATGACTCTTTTTTAATTGTTGTTTTCTCAGGGTATATGCTCAGTAGTCGGATTGCTGGGTCATATGGTAGTTCTATTTTTAGTGTTTTAAGGAACCTCCATACTGTTCTCCATAGTGGCTGTATCAATTTACATTCCCACCAACAGTGCAAGAGGGTTCCCTTTTCTCCACACCCTCTCCAGCATTTATTATCTCACACCAGTCAGAATGGCCATCATCAAAAAATCTACAAACAATAAATGCTGAAGACAAGCCATCTTAATGGCTCATTTCTAATGAGTAGGATGTGGCAGAAGAAACTCAGCGCGACTTCCACAGCTGGGTCTTAAAAAAAGATACAGCTTCTGTCTCTGTTGGGATGCTTGCCCTGGGAATCTAGGTTGACAGATGCCCATTGGGAGTAACTGTAGGCGGTTCTGACCAGTTGCTATTAACAGGAGCTGTCGGGTTGTTCCTCTAACCATAGCGTCCAGAAGACTCAAGACAAATCCAACTGTCCCAGACTCTTGTACCAAGCACGGCACTTTTCCTCCCTGGTCCTTTCTCCTGTCACCTGTTCCTATACGGCCCCGTACCATGACTTTGCCCCCTGTGACCCACACTATGACCTTGGTCTGTGTGCCTTTCAGCCGGCCGCATTCACTGACCATCGCAAAGCCAACACTAACATATAAGTTACTTTTCCAGGGTATGACTCCTAAGTGAGGTGGAAGGTCTGCCCATGGAAATGATATTCTTTACAGTGATGTCCTGCTCCCACTAATTCCCGATGGTATCACTTAATGACGATGAACTTTCTCTGTGGCTGCTCGTGGCTCCCTGCCCCACCAACTGATCAATCTTTGCAGTTGGAGGCATTTAACCATCAGCCTCAGACTCTGGGTCTAATCCTGTTCTTGGAGAGGGGAACCACAAGGACTCCTGGACGGTAGTAGAGGGGCTTAAGGCAGCTGGGCAACTTTCTCCATTCTGATCAAATACCCCTTAAACTGGTTCTCCACCAGATCACAGGGGAGCAGGCCACACTGAGCACCAGTTTCTGCCAGTTCGTCTTCTGACTCGCTTTCTAGGAACAGAGACTTTCCTTTATCTGTTGGCCATATCTGTCCCCTAAGGCTTGAGGGGCAAGGCTGTCCTTTCCCCAGTACTTTTTTCACAGCTGGAATCCTACGTGTGAAATTCATTCTCTGCGGGTTGTTCTATACTATTTTCCAGATAATAATGACCACTTTTATGGAATACCTCTTTTTTTCTACCATTGAGGCAAATGACTCCTGCCTGCCCTATCCTTGTGCTTTGTGAAGTCCCCTCATCAGACCTCACGACACTGGCTACACCCTTCTTATGAAGCAGAGGGAGCCCCTAGGACACGTCCTGGCTCATGGCAACCACTCTGTAAATGTCGCGGAGGGAACGAGTTACAGGACAGAGTGAAAGCTTTTCCTGAATGAGGAAAGGAAGCCAGTGGGGCTCCTCTACTCAGAGAGACGCCCCCTCCTCCCCCCAGGCCCCAGGGACAGTCAGCATTGCCCTTCTCACGCCCTGCACCCCACCTGGCATTGGGAGCAAGCCACAGGCCATCTGCCTTGGAGTCACACTCCTTCCCCCAAATCAACCACCTGCCAGAGCGAATGAGCGTATGATCCCTGAGAATACTTGATGAAGGTCATTAGGAGCTCTCTCCCCTGAAAGCTTCCAGTCCTGTCGGTGAACCAAGAACCTGTTAATAGATGGAACCAATCTTGCTGGGTTAAGTGCTTAGGGAAGAAAGGCTTCTCACGTGTGGCAGGGGGACACAGTCCAGATCTGGCGTGGTAGAGACTGTTGCTCCCTACCAAGTATCCACATGATCCTTGAGGCAAATACAAGCACGTGTGTCTTCTCTAGGCTCTCTCTCTCTCTCTCTCTCTCTCTCTCTCTCTCTCTCTCTCTCTC
>NW_021703776.1:100824583-100870652 GCF_005190385.1 Monodon monoceros | reverse complement strand
TCTCTCTCTCTCTCTCTCTCTCTCTCTCTCTCTCTCTCTCTCTCTCTTTCCTCCTCCCTTTCTCCCTCCCTCCATCTCTCTCTCTCTCCACTTGCCTGGAAGGAAAGAGTCCAAGATGGTGTAGCTGCATTATGAAAACAATTCAGATCCCAGAGTCACTGCCAAGGAGAGGACCCAGGTCTGTGAGAGGCGCAAAGCAGAGCGGTGCGGGGAAGCTCGCTCAGGGGACCCATGCAGGAGATCCGCTCAGCCCACGTCAGACCGTGCTGTGAGTGAGAAACAGGGTCTTCACACATCCCAGGGTTGAGATGCTAGGGTTTATTCGCTACAACAGCTTAGCTTATTCTAGTCGATCTAATACACATGGGGTATTGTTATGAGGTGATTTCTTTCATGTTAGGTTTCCTATTCATCTTCTGTGAAACTTACAGGATTTAAGCACTGTCGAGACATGTTAAGTAGTTCAACATGGAGTCACAGTGGCCAATGGGAACTTCCATACTAGTTGTTTTGAAATGTCCGCTGCGGGACTGCGGGAGCCTTCAAGTGATGAACGAAGACTACTGCTTTAGATGAGAAGTTGGATGGGTCACGCGTGTCCCTGGAACAGGAGCAATGGATAGAGCCAAGATCCCTTCCCCTGGGGTAACCGTGACGTCTTAAAAAGAGATGCTAAGCAGAGTGACTTGAAGGCTCTTTGCGGGAGGGCCCAACCCTTAGTTACCCCCTTTCCCTACTTGACTAGCCTGTGTTGTGTTCTAAATGGGTGCAGTCTGTGAATCGTGATTCGTGACTATTGACTACCGGTTCGTGTATCTCCAGCCCCGTGATTCTTACCTGCCCTTACTGCTGGGCCCTGCAACAAACAGTTATTTCGGATGGAGAAAATAGCAGGTACCAAGAACTCTAAAGTGGGATACAGAGAAAACAAATGGGGGAAATTTAAGCCTCTCCTCTGAAGTCACCCAGAATAACTTTTGCCAACGCTTAAATCTTCAATTACAAGCTGTAAATCATTTTTGTATGTTATCAGGCCCAGTGATTTTTCAGTCTGATGTGACATATCTCAGGCCTTTCCATCAAGTGTCAAGAAATGAAATGTCAAATTCTGAGTTGTTTTGCCTACTGGATAGCAGTGAAAGGGCATCGTTTGCAAAGCTTACCAGCCTGGAAGGAGCTTTGGCCAGGGAGTCAGGCTGTCAGTTCTAATCCCGGCACTGGCCAAGGCCACAAACACATAGCAGCTGGGCCATTACTGTGAACGAGAAGATTGGAAAAGATCTTAATGGTTTCCACTAGTTTTGATGATTGTGTACTATCGTGAGTCTAACGAGGTTTGTCATGCTGTGTTGCCCCAAGAAAGCTCAACAAACAAAACTGATTGAACACATCTGTAACCACGTGATCACAACTCAGAAGAGGGTTTCCACAAGCCTGGTGGGGTGCAGGGGATGCTGGCTTTGGTCTTGCGAGGTCCTGGCAGGCGCGCTGAACTCAGCCTTGGTGATAGATCTTCTGAGAGAGGAGAACCTTCCCCGTTTGCTCCTAAGAATGCTCTGGGTCAACCTAGTAGACATCTGGCCTCATGCTGTTGTTTGTAAAGACCCCTGGACTTTGTTTAAGGCTTGGAGTTTTTAACCCAAGCACTAGCACGACTTGTCAGAATTTGGACAAGTCACTGAACCTCTCTGAGCCTATAACTCCATCTGTGAAATAAGATATAATAGTATCTACTTTGCAGGATTATTATGTGTATTCAATGAAGTCCTGCATATGAAAACCTTAACAAAACCTATTTCACAGAGTAGACCCTTAGAAATTTTAATGAACAGATATACAGGCGGGTGGACGGATGGACAGATGGAAAGTATTCTATCTAAAACCAACGACTGGGGAGGCAATCAAGATGGCAGAGTAATAGGACCTGAAGCTCACCTCCTCCCACAGATAAAACCAACTACTTACTAGGGAGATAGGGAATGTTTTAGCATATTGTAAGAGGTTAGGGCTTAAACCGAAACATTGCTTGAATCTCTTTGCATTATATCCTTTGCTATCCTAGAGGGAATGGGTTCTCTAAATTCTGTATCTGCTGCCTGAAGAATTATTATTGTTTTCTCATCATTTGTCTTAAGGCGAGTGATTTCAAGCTATCCAATAGGCTCCATTCTTCGGCTAAGTTTTGGATTTCAAAACGTTCCTGTTCAGGCTTCCATTTACTTCACGACTTTACAGACTTTGATCACCCTGGCTTTTCCACCTTCTTTTTCTAGCTTGAAGCGCTTTGTTCTTTTTAGGTTATCCTCCTAAGGCAGCCTCCTTAGCCCTTTGATCATGTGAAGTTTTCTTCATTGAATTGTCTCCGGCACTGTTATGTCATTATTCTTAAGAAGGCTTGACTCTCAGTTTAACCACATAGAGGATGGGAGGGGGAGAAAACAGAGGAGATCAAATAAGTTATGAAACTGATGTTCTGAAAATAAGAATATGTGTTAATTGCCAACTGAGTGATAGATGCTTTGATGTGCCCCCCCCCACACCTCAAAATTCTAATAGAAAGTGAGAATTGGGAGCTCCCCTGGGGAGCATCTGGTCTAGTCTCTTCCACACTTGCTCAGACATAAGAATCATCTGAACCACTTGTTCAATGTACAGATTCCAAGGCTCTGTGGGGACCAGTGCTGTCCAAGATGGTGGCCAGCAGCCACAGGTGATGAGTGAGCACTTGAAAGGTGGCAAATCCGAAATGAGTTGTGTTGTAAGTATAAAATACACACTAGATTTTGCAGGCTTCGTACAAAGAAAGAGTATAAAATATCTCATTACTGTTTTCTATTGACTACATCTTGAAATGATAGAAGTTTGAATTTATGGGATTAAGTAAAAGATATGGACCTCCCTGGTGGCGCGGTGGTTAAGAATCTGCCTGCCAATGCAGGGGACACGGGTTTGAGCCCTGGTCTGGGAACATCCCAAATTCCGCGGAGGAACTAAGCCCGTGCGTCACAACTACTGAGCCTGTGCTCTAGAGCCGGCGAGCCACAACTACTGAGCCCACGCGCCCATAGAGCCCGTGCTCCGCAACGAGAGAAGCCACCGCAATGAGAAGCCTGCGCACCTCAACAAAGAGCAGCCCCCCTCACCTCAACTAGAGAAAGCCCGTGCTCAGCAACGAAGACCCAGTGCAGCCAAAAATCAATCAATCAATCCATTTATATTTAAAAGAAGATATTAGAATTAATTTCACTTATTTCTTTATACTTTTTTTTTAAAAATGTGGCTGTGAGAACATTAGAAATGACATGAGTGGCTCATATTACATTCTACTGGACAAGGCTGGTCCAGACATACCGAATCAGAGTCCCTGTGGGAGGGGCTTATGCTTATCAAGTATTCCTGGTGACTCTCAAGACCAGGAGAACTGGGGAAGCACAAATAGCACAATGAACACATTTGACAGATGAGGAAATTCACATTCAGAGAGTTTTATCAGCTTGTCCAAAGTCACGCCGAAATCCATATTGTAAGGGCCAGGGGGTCAAACGATGACCTCATCAGAAAGTAAGCTGCGTTAAGTGCAGAAATTTGGACTTTTTTGTTCACTGATGCATCCCCAGTGCTGAGAGCAGTATGTGGCATAGAGCTACTTATAAATATATGTTGAACGAATGAGGCCACTTAGACACAATGTTCGTGAAGTTAAATGTGTAATTTCAATCCCCTAAAGGCCTGGTCTGCTTTGTTCTCTTCTTGAGGCTGCCGATAATAAGAGGATTGTTATCTACAAGGGAAAGGAAAACACATTATAGGTCATCTAGAAACTATCCTTGAAAATCACAACACAAACCACATTAGCATCTCCTAGAGAGCATCTCCTTTGCATGCAAATTTGACTTTCAACTCATCCATTCAAACAGTGTCCTAAGAGAATTTGTACCACTAAGAAACATAGTCGCAACAGGTTTTTTTTTCCCCCAGCTCCACCTGTTGGAAATACTACCTCCTCTACCAAAAATAAAGAAGGCATATTTTTTTCCTAAACCACCTAAGCTGAAAGCACCCAGAGGACCTACTCCCAACTCCCTCTGGGGCTCATGGTTTCTATTTTTAATCATGCAGTGTGCAGAGAGAAAAACAGCTCTCAAAGAAGTTGCTTTGCAGAGAAACTGTAAACATCCTCTGGCTTCTACATGTGACTGTGGGAGAGCAGTGGACTTTTCAGAAATCAGGAATGACAAGGGAACGGCGGCATTTGAATCACCCACCAAAACCGAAACCTAATTACTGTCCTCATCCTCTATGTCCTATAAATTACTCACCAGGCAGCTGCAAGTAGGAAGCCCAATTTCATACCGGGTGATGGAGCAAATCTTCCGTGTGGGCAAACATTCAGTAAGATGGGAGGGTGACTCATAACCACTCTGCCCATCGTTAGAACGCGTGCCCACCTGCCTCTTCAAGGGCTGAAATAATCCGTTGTCACGCTACTGCAGGAAAATCTAATTGTAACCTTGGTCCCCCAGCCCCTGTTGAATTGCTCACTCGCAGGTGAATTGCAACTCCAAGTAATTACATAACGCTTGGAGGGAGAAACACAGAAAAGACAAAGCCTATGTTGGTCTTTTAGTAAAAATGGAAATTGATCAGAGTTCAGTCACATGCTTGGTGGTCTGGGGACCATGTGTGGTTTCCCCCGATCACCCGGAAACTTGCTTCTATGCCTATTGCCAGGGCCCACCCCAAACTCTCTAATTACTGAGTGCAACCCCCGGGAAGATGTACATTTTGCAAGGCCTGATTACGCGTAGCCGCTAATCGCGAATCATGCGAGCTCCAATCATCATGTTCTGTTCTGTCCTCCGAAAGGAGGAACAGGTAAGGTTTATCCTACCTGACGATGGGAAGATGTACATTTTAATCGGCTCTCCTAGTGATGACCTATGCCTGCAAATGTTTGAAAATACCAGTCTAGAGTCACATCTGCCACACTGAACTTTGTGAAAGTCAAACTCAACTATATGGATGAATAAATACGTGTCACATGCCAGCGCATGGGACTCTTTCCTCAGGCCCCAGACTCTGCTTCTGAATCCCAGCCTGTAGCAGCCACTATCCGGTGGGACCATCGGTGTGATAGCAGCACCCAGCAGACAGCCTCACCAAAGACTCCTCATTCCCAGATTTCCTGATCTGGACCCAAGCTCTGAAACCCTCACAGGGCATTCTGCTACTAACTACAGTCGGAATCAAACGGAGCCAGTCATGCACTTTGGACCGTATGCCCTACCCACCTGGTAGACCCTGATGCCCAGCCTAACGCCCTAGTCTACCATGGGGAAGCATCCCCTTCTTCTGCCCGATGTGCTATGGGGACCTCTGTGCCTTGTGTCCCATTCCTAGACGTGCTGGGGTTCACTATCCACGAGGAATCCCAGAGATAGAAACCTTTCAGGGAAAGGTTTATCTTCGATGTGCGTGCGGGCTGAGTTCAGAAGGTTGGGTGTGATCACGATAGGGGGAGGAGGAGGCGGTCAGGGTGGAGCCCGTGGAAAGGGGCCGGCAGAGCTGAGGGGTACTTACTGCGGTGTCACCAGGCAAGGAGACACCACAGAGGAAAGGACAGTCAGCTGTTGTTTCTTCATGCCAGTTCATCCCCAACCCACGAGCTCCTATCTCTGACCCTTCCAGGATTAGATGTAGGGGGAGGAGCTACAGAAGCAAAGGTGATTTTACATCCACAAGGCAGGTGCACTGGGGGATTTGGCATTGGTACCGCTGGCTTGTGTGAACAGCGAAAAAACACCTTTGTGTGTGTGTGTCTGTGTATATCTGTGTGTATGTGTCTGTGTGTGTCTTTGTGTGTGTAGCTCTGTGTGTGTCTGTATGTGTCTTTGTGTCTGTGTGTGTCTTTGTGTGTGTATCTGTGTGTCTGTGTCTGCCTGTGTTTTGCTCCTTCCTCAAGATTCTTCCTCTGGGAGGCCCACCTGCGCTCTGTGTTCAGCTGAGCGAACCCCCTCCTCCAGTTGGCCCCTTGCAGTTCTCCCCGTGCCCCTGAGCTTCTATAGCCTCCCTTCTCCCTGGGGTCCCCCTCCCCTCCTAGTGGTCCCCTTGGCATGCATCAGTCTTAAGACAATGTGGAATGTTCGGGAAATGTGTAGCTTTGCCTCCCATCAGGGAGCTCCAGCCACATCCTCCTGCCTTTAAGCATCTGAGCGATATCAGACACTAGGCTGTATGTTCTGCACATTCCATGGAAACTTCTGGAGCCTCCTTCTGGTTTTCTTGACTACAACACCCTGTCCTTCATCCCCATAGGGGTGGTGAAGTGGCCAAGTAGAGGGGAAATGCCGAGCACTCTGAAAACCCTCCCCAGAGGGATTTTTTGGCCTCATCCTCTTGAACCTCATCTTTTGCGAGGGCTGGAGGTTGAAGATTAACTAACATTGACTAACCAGCTTCAGCTCATTCCCCAAGCAATTCCTCCATAAGTCAACTAGCTCCTCTCTTGAAAATGCCGTGTTGCTTTCCGTGCTCCCAGGCTTTGGGGCCTCAGCCGAAACTGACAAGCATCTCATTTTAATATCTTGTTTCTCATGTACAATTATAATTCAAGGTGGTATTTATTCTAATGGAAACATGCATATATTGCAATAGAATTATAAGGTAATCTAACAGCAAACAAAGGAGGGAGTGTCTAACCCTGTCTGGGACAATTAAGAGGATCTTTGCAAAGGAAGTGATATGTGAGCTGCATCTGAAGGTCGAAGGGGAGATATTCAGTTCTGATGGAGACGGTGCTATTCTAGGTTTAACACAGCCAAGTGCGTCTCTCTCTGTGACAGCTCGTGCTCGTTAGACAATCTCAGAAATGGTTTCCAGAGCCTGACATCCAGTGGCTGTCAAACCATTTGTAGGGAAAGGACAGGGAGATGGGAATAGTAAAGATGGATTTGAACAGATAAGTTAGAGAGAAGCTACACCACTACCACACATACGCTTCACTGACCTGGGAGAAGGGAGGGCTTTAAGACAATGAAAATATTCACATTGCTCTGTGTGTGTGTGTGTATATGTATCCCAGTACACACACACACACACACACACACACACACACACACACACACACACATACACATAAATAGGCCATGGGTTTAGAGTCCATGTTTTGGCCCCTCTATCCAAATCTATTCCAGAAGGTATAGGTAATGCTAGAAAAAGGGAGAAAAACATGAATACAAGGCCAGGAACTCCCATATAATTGTCTGCCAATGTCCTACACAGCTTTCTAAAGGTGCCAAAGGGGAGCAAATAGCAAGTGAATTCTAGAGACAGACACACAGGGCCTGTGAAACGTTCTGCAGAGTTAATACAAGCTGACTCCAGGCCCCGGAGAAGATGAAAACTCATCAATCTGGGCATTTCCTGGGGAGGCAAGTACAGAACATGGTTCCCTAAGCCAGAAGATCAATCCAATTCTGCCCTGAGACACTGACCACTGGTAGTTTCTGGGATTCTCCGAGGGCCGAAGGTGGAGCACTTTAGAGCTGGAGGCGTCAGAGGTCAATTCACACAGCAGATTTCACAGATGAGGAAACCGGGGCTCCGAGGCATTCCACGTCTTGCCCCAAATCTCACCATTAATCACCAGTGACGCAGAACTAGAGCACAGGGTTTTTGCTCTTTATGTCACACTAGGTGACATGAAGGGAAAATACCAGCTCGCCTGTGAGCAGGGCACAGAACACATGTGTTTTCCCTCCCTACGATCCCTCTGGAAGCCCCACTAAAAAGAAAGCAAACGCGTGACGTTATATTACAAACCTACAAGGACACAGAGACCCATTGAGGAGCTGATCCCAGATGAGAGATGCCAAGAGAATGCTGGAAGAGGCAAAGCAGGTGTTTAGGTGGCAAATAATACGTTCGTGGGGAAAGCTGAAACCTCATCTCCTGTAGAGAAAGAAGCAGCAAAACGCAAGGCGATTGACACCACTGAACTGTGGAAAAGCCCCAGGAGGTGAACACTCCAGGTGCCACTGAGAGTGGGGCTGAGAGAGGGGCTGGGGGACATCTGTGAAGGACTTCAATTCCCTCTGTCCCTTCACTCGGCCAGCTCACCCTTCAACACCCACACAAAGACACAAAGGCAGACCTCTCCATACACGTACCGCAAAGGCAGAGCTGAGACAGGCTTGCTTGGGGATACTTTATGTAGGAATCTGATCCCAGGAAGCGGGAGTGAAGGACAAGCAGAAGGAGAGAGAGTCATGAGCAGGTGCCTTATTCTGTGGACCAGCACATGGGTGACCAGTTGTCCCAGCTCACCAGGATTTCTGAGGAGGCTTGTGAATTTGTTCACAGAACCCCCTGCCCTGGGAAAGGGGCGGGGAGAATACATGTCCATCACCTCCACCTACTGTGACTGGTGGCATCAACTTCCCTGTCCCTCCAGGTTGCACGCATGTGATACCTACTGAGTTTCTCCTCCAAGGCACCCAGGAAGCTCAGGGGCAGAATCAAGAGTTGCTGGCCAGGTGCTGTCAGGGTAAACCTGCGTGGGGCTGGTCACCCCTGCATGGAATTTGTCACCACAGCAGTGATGGGAACAAAGTAGATGGGGGGGATTTGAAGTGCTTCAAAACAGGTCGCAAACACAATTATGAGCTGGAGGCTCTGGGCTTGGGAGTTCCAGGCACAGGGGAAGAAGGTTTTAGCAAAGGGGAAGAAAACAAAAGCTTTCATTAAGAACCCAAACACTGGAAAGGGACTTCCCCAGTCCACTTCCCTTGCTTGGTCTCAGGAAACCAGTGGCCACATCTATATCCTCAGGCACGAGGCCAGAGGATCTTCCCAAGAGAAACGGCCTAGCAAGATACAAGACCTGCTATTTCAGGGTGCCTCTAACAAAATGACCAGGTCTCAGCCCAATAACCGTAAATGAAATCCTGCTTTAACCGTGCTCACAGATCTCCTTTGCTGCTGACTCTTAAATAAGAACAGAAAGCAAGAGACCACCGGAAAATTGAGGCAAGCCTGTATCACTAAAGACAGCTCTGGTATTTAAAGTTTTCTCTTAAATAGGTTGACTCTCTTCCCTTCAAGTGCATTTCAATGTTTGTTTGGCTTTCCTTTCGCTGTTAACAGTAGCCTCGGAGGGACAAAAGAATCTTGGCTTTCAAGAAGCAGCATTAAGATTAAGGGCGCGTGCAAATGCCGGAACCAAACCTGATTCCATGAATGTAAATAAAAAATTGGTGCAGCCACTGTGGAAAACAGTTTGGAGGTTCCTCAAAACACTAAAAATAGAACTACCATAGGACCCAGCAATTCCACTCCTGGGTATATATCCCCCCAAATCCCACTAATTCTAAAAAATACAGGCACCCCAATGTTCACAGCAGCATTATTTATGATAGCCAAGACATGGAAACAACCGAAATGTCCCTTGACAGATGAATGGATAAAGGTGCGGTGCATATATACAACGGAATACAACTCAGCCATTAAAAAAGAACAAAATTTTGCTATTTACAGCAACATGGATGGACTTGGAGGGCATTAAGCTAAGTGAACTAAGTCAGAGAAAGACAAATACTGTACGATAGGACTTATATGTGGAATCTAAAAAAATACAACAAACTAGTGAATATAACAAAAAAGCAGCAGGCTCACAGATACAGAGAACAAACTAGTGGTTACCAGTGGGGAGAGGGAAGGGGGAGGGGCAACATAGGGACGGAGAGTGGGAGGTACAAACTACTGGGTATAAGATAGGCTCAAGGATGTATTGTACCACACGGGGAATATGGCCAATACTGTATAATAATTGTAAATGGGAAGTAACCTTTAAGAATTGTATTAAAAAATAGGGGCTTCCCTGGTGGCGCAGTGGTTGAGAGTCCGCCTGCCGATGCAGGGGACACGGGTTCGTGCCCCGGTCCGGGAAGATCCCACATGCCGCGGAGCAACTAAGCCCGTGCGCCGCAACTACTGAGCCTGTGCGTCCAGAGCCTGTGCTCCACAACGGGAGAGGCCACAGCAGTGAGAGGCCCGCGTACCGCAATAAATAAATAAATAAATAAAAATTGTATTAAAAAATAAACTTTTAATTTTAGGAAAAAAATCTGATTCCCTTAACAATAGCAGCATGAGATTGGGAAAGTCACTGAACTTCTCTGTCCCTCCGTTCCCTCATCAGTTAAATGAGAAACACTGATGAGCCCCACGCGCTACTGGTGCCACTGGTTTCTGCGGAAAGAGCTGCCACAGGGCACCATTCACGTGGAACAGACGGAAATGGCTTCCCCCGGAGGCGTGCAGCGGGTGAAGAGGCAGGACCACATGACATAGCCCTGTTCCGCAAACGCGCCGGGGAGTGTCCCCAGGACCGTGCACACCGTGGGCCATCTACCAGCCTCTGTCCCACGATCAGAGTGATGGGGCTGGAGACACCCAGAACCCCTGCTTGCTTTTGGAGAAGTCTCCTCCCTGTCCCCGGTATGCACAGCCTCACCACCCCAATTTGCACAACACTCCTATGTGCACTTCATCGTATACACATCCATCACTGAGTCACACCTCATCCTTTACTAACTGGAAACTCACCCCACTTAGCTTTGCACATCTCTGAACACTCACGCTCCCCTATAGCCCAGATCCTCCCACCGGGCCTTCTAGAACTCAAGGTCATCAGCAAGCTCTTCTCTATTTCAACCTCTTCTTGGAACAATGTCTTCACCTTCTCCTCTGGCTGGAACTGGCTGACTGTGGAGGACTGAGCATCCCCTTCAGCCTGTTCTTTCGAACCCCTTGCACAGGTGGTCTGGGACGTGAAGTAGGTGTTTCCAGTTCCTCATTGTGGTTTCTAGACCGTCATCCCTCCTCACTCATGAAATGAATCTGGTTCTTTGAAGCTCTTGCCATTAGCCAGCCTCGTTAGCTCCCTGTGATCATGACAGCCATCTATGGATCACTAGAACAGTCCCCTCTTTTCTTAAAGGTCACTGTTTTGATCTGTTTGTCTGTATCTAAGCACAGTTCCCACCCACCCGCCTCCCGCCTCACTTGTGTCCTGAATTCAATCCCCTCTCATCTGCTCAAAGATATCACTGTGGCAATTTTCCATCCTCTGTCACATCATAAATGCCCCTTTCTGTGGATTATTTCCCTTGATCGTACAAAGATGTTCTCATCTTTAAAAACAATAATAAAAGAACCTCCCTTGAACTCAGATGAGTCTCTTGCCTCTCCATGTGTCCAATTCGCCTTTTATCACGACTCGGCAAAAGAGAGCCTACAGTCCCTGAATCCACATCCTTTCCCATCATTACCTTGGGAAACTACACCAGTTAGACTGTTATCTCCACAATAAAAACCAAAACCGCCTTCATCAAGGTCAGTTCCATGTCAGCATGTCATCTAAGAGTCATTTCACCAGGATCATTTTTCTCAACTAGGTATGCTACCCATCAATGCCTTTCTTTTTCATGAAATGAAATGTTGCTTTTACTTGGCTTCAAGGAAGTTCCGGAATGTTTGAAGGACCCACGGAAAGAGCAGCACAGACTGGTCTGGGTCTCTGTAATTTGGGACCAATTTTAGGATTAAAATAGGCACAGTATCTCTTGGGGCCTCTTCTACATTCTACATCCAATGACTATTTCCTACACTCAGGGACGCACTGTGCTCACCTCTGTGTGGTGGATGCCCAGATGGAGACTGTGACCTTGCCTTCCAGGGCTCCCAGTGCAGAAGGGAGACGTTCTCCTTGGTCTAAGAAAATAACTCTTATTTTATTCTTTTCCCCCTCTGCCCAAACTGACTTCTGCTGACGCCCCTCTGCCTACCCAGTGAGTCTGTTGCCGATATCTTAAATCATATTTCCTCTGCTCACCCTCAAGCATATCACAGTGACAACTGGGAACAAAAACTGCTGAATAAATTCATTCATTCTTAGGGCAAAATGATTGGGAGCCCCCTTTAAACTCCTGTGTTTTTTGAATTTAATAATGCTCCTTATATTAAAGCAAGAATTAATACTGAACAGCTTAAGGAACTTTGTAAAGTACAAAATGTATAGACTGAGAATGGTATTAAAGTAAATGATAGCTCTTCAGGCTGATAGGTCTGTATTCCTTCTAAGACGTCACTTCTTTCATGTTGTGGACGCTTACAACAGACAGCGTGACCCCAAGTGTGAGCACTTACAAGAGGCTTTACTCTCTGTGTTATGCTTTCCCTTGAATTTCTTGTTTCCACACCAGAACACCCAACGCGTTCTGAAAATTGTATCTGCCAAGTATGCAAGGTATCCAAAGAAGTTTTCTAAAAAGCTGAGGAATTGTCCTTTCTCCTTTCAGAGTCAGGAACCACTGTTTGGAGAAACAACTGGTGCCACTGGGGGCTTTTTTTGATGCTGTGATTTCCATATTCTGAATTCTGAGAAACCGTGGAAATGCATCTACTCAGTAAACATCTATCAGTAACTCCTGACGACTTTTATTTGAGAAAATACCATACACTGAAGAAAATTCCCTAATAGCTTGACTAAAGACCAAAACTATCTTTGAAAATACCAATAAGGCCCCCAATTTTTGTTTTCTAAGACTTTTTTTTTTTTTTTTCCCTGCGGTACGCGGGCCTCTCACCGTTGTGGCCTCTCCCGTTGCGGAGCACAGGCTCCGGGCGCGCAGGCTCAGCGGCCATGGCTCACGGGCCCAGCCCCTCCGCGGCATGTGGGATCTTCCCGGACCGGGGCACGAACCCGCGTCCCCTGCATCGGCAGGCGGACTCTCAACCACTGCGCCACCAGGGAAGCCCCTAAGACATTTTTTTTAATATAAGGGCGTGAATACGTCATCATCTAAAGTTCTTCTCATTCCCAATATCTCCTACATATTTTGTATTTGGTTCTGTCTTTCAAAATATAATCCCTAGCCAGGATCTGTGTATATTTAAGCAGGGTGAATTACCTGGGCTTGAATTCACACCAGGTAAGGTGACTCACCTGTTCCTCCTCTAGTCTTCACCGTCTCTGTAAACAGATGCTCAAACCCAGGACCTGGGACTCACTTTTGTCTTCTCACCGTCACTCACCTTCATACCCATCACCAGGTCTTATCATTTCCATATCCACATCTGTGGATCTGAATTCTCACTGTCATCCCCTGTCCGGGGTAGCCATAACCTTTCACCTGAACCGAAACCACAGGCTACTAATTGGTATCCATTTCTGATCCATTCTACACATAGCTGACAAAGTCTTATTGGTGTATCACTTCCTGTTCAAAGCCTACAGTGGTTTCCGTTCACAAGCAGGATATCCGACAGAATCCTTACCAAGGTCCAAACCACCCTGCATGATCTGTCCTCACGCTCCCCTTCATCTGACTCACTATTCTCTAGTGATAGTAATATTCTTTCGGGTCCAGCAAAGATCTCTTCGGAGTCAGGACCCTTGCACGGGCTACTGCCTCAGCCAGATGTTAAGTCAGAGCAGCCTCTGCGAATTATAACTTTAAATTGTGGAGTCAGAGAGTCCTTTCTGAGATCTGAAGAGTGAGTCCCACCCTGTTCACTAGCTCAGAGCACATCCCTTGAACCTATTAAAGTCACGCTAATGACCTATCTGTTTTTACTCTGCCTCCCTACTGGACTGTAAGGCCCATGAGGGCAGGGGTATGTCTGTTTTCTTATGAAGAACACCCCCTTTGCTTGCAAACTTCCAAAATAAATAAGTGCCTACTTAATAAATATTTGTTAAAGAATAAATTAATGTTATTTTTCCTTCTAAAATCTGGCTTGCCCCAGAATGTGTTACTTTTTCTTTTTAATCTAAATTCAGGGTTTTTTTTAATGCAAAAGACTGTTTCTGAGAAACAGAGCGCTCTCTCTCACTCAATTCCATGTGTTGCTGTAACAAATAAATCTCTGTGTTGAGCTATTACATGTTTTTAGATTTATTCCTCACTCACGTGAAACTCATGTGAGTATTCTTGACCTGCAGGCAGCTTTCCTTCTCTAGAAGGAAACCCAAGCCCCTTCCATGGGGGAAGCAACCTGTTCAGTTGAAGCTGTGAGGATGTACTGCTCATTTGTATCAGGACCAGAGGAGGAGCGTGGTGGCAGGGGCACAGGATGCTGTGCGCCTAGAAATCTGTGACCTGGCACACAGAACCGCAGGAGAAACGGGGAAATATGTTCTAGCCCCAAAGGAAGAGAAAGTGATTTCATGATCAGTTCAAAGACAGTCCCAAGCTTATCAAAGAATTGTGTTTCAAGAATTCCTCTCTCACTGAAGTTGTTTATTCTTTGGAATGCACTTGATTCTGCCCGCTCCCTCCCCTATACCACACAGGCTGGGTCTTTAAGCCAGTGCACAGGAAACACAAACCCGGGAGAATGACGGCTGAGTTGGCCAAGATCGCCACCCTCTCCCTCTGCGGGACAAGGTCGCTAAGTCACCACAGGCCTCTGTGATCTGAGGCAGGAGTGACAAAAGGAGATGCCCAGGGACTTTAACGTGAACAGACCTGGGATTGGGGCTATGTGGAGGGGAAAGCCTCTCACAAATAGTAGCCTTAACCTTTATTTATACGCGCCTTTCAGGAATGGCTAAACCCCCAGGACCCCTACCCCTCCAGCTCTCCCCACTTTTTTCCATTTTCCTCCTTCCCCTTTCAACTTTTAACTGAAATACAATTTGTTTTCCTCTGAAGTGTGGGGGAAATCTTTTATTTAAAATTCGGTAGCTTGCGAAAAATTCTCTCAGTCTCAAGCGTCCTGCATGCGCCTTTGGGTTTCCCTACGAGGACTCAGTGAAAAAAAAGACAGAGAACTGTTTTGCACTTGCAGATAACTTTTTAGATTTACTGTCTTTTCTGAGATTTTCCACAGTTTGAAACAAAAGTAATGTGCTTGCTCTAGGGCCATCAATTATCAAATGTTGTTCCATAATGGACCAAAAGTGAGAAACCTTGGCTAGAAGGAATAAATTAGAGAAATAAGAGACTGAAAGCTGGGAGCTTTATTCCCTGGGAGCCAGGGAATAAATAATTTAAAGGTAAGGGGCTGAGGAGCCCTGTGAGGCCTGAAGGGTTAATCAGGCCCTCGCACCTGCAGGAGGCAAATTACCCATGAGTGACACCTGATGGAAGCAGGTGCCTGTTAATGGCAGCGCCATTTCCTTTCCCAGAGGGAAGGAGGGCAAAGACCTCAGTGAACAGGTTGACAGAAATGAACAGCGCCTGCTCAGGGAAACTCGTGGCACTTTGATTTGCAGCGCATACATTTAATTCAGGACCACCTGCACCAACCCATTTCTGTACTTCAAAACGAAGGTGTAAGAAAGCCATTACCTGTCTTAAGGCAATTACATGAAGCCCACTTTTCTCCTTTTTCTTTTTTATTCAAGTATATTTGACCTATAATACTGAGTAATTTTAAAGTGTACAACATGTTGATTTGATCCATGTATATATTGTAGTCTGGTTGCCATTGCAGTGTTAGCCAGCGCCTCTATTCGGGCACAGTTATTACTTTGTCATGGTGGGATTAATTAAGAGCTGGTCTCATAGCAAGTTTAACAATTATAATGCAATAATGTTGTCTATATTCACTAGACTGTGCATTAGATCTCCAGGACTTATCTACTGGTTGCAAGTGTGTGCCCTTAAACATCTCCCCTTTTCTTCCCCCCAAGTCTGCCCCCAGCCCCTGGGACCCTCCATTTCACTCTGTTTTTAGGAGCTTGGCTATTTTTAGATTCCACCAATAAGTGAGATCATACAGTGTTTTCTAATGCCTAGCACTCACTTCTGTTAGTTGCCTCTGCCTTTCCTCTCTACTTTCTTAACTCATTCTGATTCATCTTTTCCACTTTCCCCCATTTCTCCCTCTTTAGTTCTTGGTTGCTTCCCCATCCTGCTCTCCTCTCACCGTGTCAGCCCCAGGACCTCCACGAACTCAGATGATCTGGTCCAGCTAAGTTCCTTCTCATGCCGGGTGGCAGATGCCATACTTCCAGCCTCATTCAATTCGTGATCAATCAATCCAAAAATATTTACTGAGTGCTTGTACATGCCAAGCAAAGAGGTAGAATTGGCGGGGGCAGAAGGGCAGGCAGAGAATTTCATTCCCAGGATGTCAGAGAGCTGGCAAAATTAGTGAAACGCTTGGGTTGGTGCAGACTTTGGTGTGATCCCGGGAACGATCATTTATTAGTTCTGTGGCTTTATTCAAGGTGTTTACCTTCTCCAATGTTGAGTTTTCTAATCCATAAAATGGGCATTAGAAAAGTGCCTCACTGGAAGGTGCTGGTGCAGGTTAAACAAGATAATTTGGAAGGAACATTTATTACGGAGCCAGCTAGTTTCATGGCACCAACCCCTGACGCGTACTAAGATCTTATCACCTCCTCAAATTAATGCTGAACTAACAAAATGACAACACCGATCCCCCGACATCTGTAGAACACTTGACGGCTTTTGAACCTCATCTCTCGTTTAAAGGCTGATAATTCCCAGAGTTACAGTGACCGTCTGCTCCGGCAACCCCACCGCCTTCAGCCCTACGTCTCTGGCCAGCATCCGGGTGAGAAAGACATGGGTTGTAGTACCAGGCAGCCAGCAAGATGCTTGGAACCCCACCTGCTAATAGGGTGTCTGCTTGATTGAAAGTCACAGGGTCGGGGTGGGTACCAGTCCCCTCAGCATCCATCTGGAGCTTGAAAATGGCAGCGCGTGCGGGAAGCCAGAACACATGGTGGCGGCAGCAGAGTGCTTTGCAGAGTCTTTGCACAGGCTGTGATTTTATCTGGCATTTATGTTTATTGTGGCCGGTGGAAACTTCCTCCCCTAGCAGGGGGACTGAGGCTAATGCTCGTGTACCACATAAGGTTACACCTCAATTACGATTTTTATGAGAATCATGTCTTCGGAGACTAGCTCCTGGGGAGAGATTGCTCTTTTTTATTGTTTTGCCTGAAAATAGGAAACTCCCTTCCTGCCGTGAGGCAAGGCAGTCTTCTGACCTCCCTCCAGAAACACACAGATGCTAGCGCACTGTACCTCCCCCAGATCCCTTAATCTGGGCACGACTTGCAAAGTTAATGAGTCACAAGGATTCCAGTTGCACGGGGATATTAATCATGATTCTGATTTGCAGGATCGTCCTAACGTTTCAAAAATGTATTCTTCTCAACTCTTACACTCTCAAGGAAATTTGAGAAGCAAGGCCTGAAATTATGGTTGCTTCTCTCATTCAGGAGTAAGAGGTGGTCCAAAGTTAGCTTGATTTCCTAGGGTCACTAGAGAAAAGTCTTACGGAAGCACTGGTCTCCTGATTCCTGGTCCCATTTGTTGATCTTTCCCCATCGCATTACATCAGTAATGCTTCCTATTTGTTCTTCTCTCCGTAGTCAGGGAGTACGTCTCACCCAAGCTTTCGTTGTGACGTTTCTGACTTTCCTGTCCATTCCCTTGCTACTGTCACCGGTTAAATCTGGTCCTAAACACTCACAGTGACTCCCTCATGTCTTTACTTCTTCCACGTCCCTCGGTTCCAACATGTGTCCGACATCTATGCATTCCTTATGACCACATTATCCCTCATAAAAGTAATCTCTGAGCCTCTATTATCTACAAAATAAAACCAAACTCTTCACTTGGGCGCGAGAGACCCCTACCTACTTGTCTTAGCTTCCTTCCAAGAAGCATCCTTCTCTCCAGTCAGCTCGAGAGACCCAGTGTTCTCAGAGGGTATGCGTGTCCTCGGACCTGAGGCCTTTCCCTGACCCTCCCAATCCCCTCCATCAAAGACCGAGTGAGCCCTGCTTGCCCTGTAAGCCTTTCTGACCACGCCAGCCAGCTGTGACCTCTCCTTCCTCAAGTCGCCTACCTCTCACCTGCCACAGGGCAAGTTCTGCCCCATGTTCCTTAAGCAGGATTTGTTTGTTCACTCCCCCCGCCCCCGCCAACAGAACCCTAGGGAACTTGACTGCACTCCTTTCTTTAGGCTCTAAACATATGGTGTGATCCTCTGCACATAATAGACAAGGGCATTTGTGCCCTTGCTGAGCTACTGAGAGCTCTAGAGCCCTTGGAGAAGATGGGCAAAGGGGATTTAAAAAAACAAACAGCCAAGAATTTCAGTGTGGACCTCCCAAATAGCCACAGCAATAGCAGCTAAGAAGGGTTCTGCAGTGGATGTAAAGAACTTAGTGGACTGAGTTTTTGCAGTAAGTAAAGAGAAGGCCATGAAGCACTCTGAAACTGGAGGAGGAGAACCAAGGCTCCCCTGGGGTCCCTTGGAGGGGCATTTTGTTTTGTTTTGTTTTGTTTTTGTTTTGCGGTACGTGGGCCTCTCACTGTCGTGGCCTCTCCCATTGCGGAGCACAGGCTCCAGACACGCAGGCTCAGCGGCCATGGCTCACGGGCCCAGCGGCTCCATGGCATGTGGGATCCTCCCGGACCGGGGCATGAACCCGTGTCCCCTGCATCGGCACGCGGACCCTCAACCACTGCGCCACCAGGGAAGCCCTGGAGGGGCATTTTTCAAAGGCATTCAGTGTGGCTACCGGTTTACAGAGAGGTGAGCTTCAGAAGAGAAAGTCAGGGAGTCTCCATGTCTAAACTCGTTTTTAACGAAAATGTGTATCTCCTGCAGCCAGTTACTCTCAAAGACCTTGCTGTGCCCTATGACACACACCCGGGGTGAGCTCAGTCCTAAGCCCAGTAAAAGAGGCAGAGAGGCAGCCAGCTGTCTGACGTTCCCCGCAGTCAGGCTGGGGTTCCCCGTTACTGGGAAGAAGAGAACAAAGGTGCTGTGCCCTCCTCGGGGCATCACTCTGGAGGCCACGGCGTCTCTGCGGCACCAGGGCTGTCAACCTTCATCACTGGTCCCCACGCCCTCCATCCTCTCCCCGTCCAGCTTTTCATGCTCAGCGCTTGATCCCGGACCTTCCCTTTGAATAGCCCTGGGTGGGTATCTGCTGTTTACTGCCTGGCTTGGACACGTCTCTCCTGCAATTTTCGAGCAAAGCCTTGTACTCTGGTTTGCATTATCACTTAACCAGAATTTGCCCAGAACCCATCCTTGCTAAAAGCCTTCTCAACCAGACAACTGGTCATGGCTATGTCCAATATGACCTCCTGTTCAGTTAGGATACTTAAATGGCCTTTGGATGACAACCTGATGGGCAGTGCGGCTCAATTTCACTTTCAACTAGACCTGAAAACCATTTTTGGAAAAATGAACATTCACGCCAGGCAGAAGATACTGGCCAGAGGTGCGTCTGGAGATTCCTGAGTAAATCATAATTATTAATACCTACCGTTTGCAGACTGGGGACCATACGGCAGGCATTGTGTGCACACACTCCCTTGAATCCTCACTACCGTCCTGTGAGTTAGGCATGATTCTCATTCTATAGATGAAGAAGCCTATCCCCCTCTCTTTCTCCCAGATTTGCTAATAAATGCCCACACGCAACATTCCTACCCTACACCACCCCTTTCACAAATATTTTGTTCTGGCACAGAAGATGGTCTACAAGGCACTACTTTAAAGAGTGAGGAATTTGGAGTTTGAGATAGTCTCTGCTGTCCAGAATCCAAATATTCCTAAAGAATGAAGCAGGTCGTATGAATTATACACCTGACACAGACCTTGATTTCAGGGCTGACTTAGGAAGCCCACGAATACATCCAGCAAAAGGCAAGTGCAGCATCACTAAGGCAGTTATGTCCTGAAGGTTTGGTGCGTTCTAGCTCCAGACGCAGCATCGTGGGAAATCCAAAGTAGCATAAGACATCATCCCTGCTCTCAGGAAGCTTAGGACATAGACGTGGAAGCAAAATTCACGCACGAGATGGTTACCAGATGCTAACAGAAGTGACTATGAGCCTAGAATTCATGGAGTGCAGGGAGGAGGGCTCACGCTGGGGATAGAACTAGAGGGATTTGAAGGATGGGGGATGAGGATAAAGTGGGGCAAGAAAATGATGACGTTTTCCTGCAGGATGAATGGCCGGGGAGAATGCTGAGTGTGGCACAAGCCGGGCTTCTGGGGAGACGGCGTGAAATAGCTCCGGGTGATCCCACAGGAGAGGGGTTGTGGACTGTCCTTGCCTTTCACCTTGAAGCCTCTGTCCAACCAAGGACTTCTAGGCCCCTTCTTAATTTGCGGGTTATTTCCGTGTGATTCATCATCACACTGGTGGGATGTCAGGTGCACCGATGAGCTCACCGGGACATCCTGTGACACCATTGCTAAGAACCAGCTTTAAAGACGGCAGGGAAGTCTCCTCCCTGCCGGAGACCTCAGCTTTGCTCTGCGGCTTTTATCACTTGCATCCTCTTCTCGTCGTTTTGTGTCTCGTGGCCTCTGTCCTCTGAGTCTCCTTCCACTCCCTGGCTCTGACAGTCCGGCGTAAGGAAGGATGGACCCTAAGTGAATCCTCTGAATGGAGCACACCCTGCAGCTCCCTTGTAAAGCACTTCCTGGCTCTTCCACCGTGATGACCTTCGCCATCTCTCACTGCCCGGCACTTGACATTCAGAACCTCCCTCTTAGCCCTTAGCTGTAGCGGCCGCCGCCACTGCAGGGCCGTCCTCATGCCAAGCACTGTGCAGAGAGGACCGGGTGATAAGCACGGGTACGGTGTCAGGTGCCTCACACAGCTAGAGGTGTCCATACCTCGCCCGGGCTGCTTTCTGACCTGGCTTTGTGTTGCTTTGTGCCTGGAAGTAACAAAAACTAAGAGAAGACCAGGTCCTCCCACTGTCTCATTTCTAGACTGACAACAGAGGTGTCTGCCTTCCGGAAGGGGGACCAACGCCAGATCCCTCCCTGACTTAACACTGAGCACAGGGCTGGAGCATCCCGCATCCAGCTGCCATTCAGTTTCCATTCCGCAGCCACCCTCCAGGCAGTTTATGTTGCAGCCCAGAGATCAGAGCCCAAGCACCTCCCGGGAAGCCTGCTTGCCTTCGGAATCAGGCATTTACAGAGGAGCATCTCCTCAAAGGAACTGAGAAAAGCAAAACAGTGTTGCCACTCAGCCCGTGAGGGCTCTCAAGGCACAAAGCTTCCCCAAGTCAGACAGAACCCAGAGTTCTTTCCTTGGGTAGCAAAGACCTTCTCTCTTGGGTGACCTTTTCTTTCAGCACTCCTTGCCCTGTCCCTATTTCACTGGGTCTCTTCTCCCCTGATGACCTGATCTCTGGTCTTGAAGACGAGAAGTGCTTCTTTTTATTGCTGTTGAGTTACTCTCTCAGGCAGGTCTAACCTGAGGTCCCTGCGGCATTCACAAAAGTCAGAAAAGCAAGATGTTTAAACTGGAGGGACCTAGCAGTCACCTCATCCAAGCCCCCACTCGTAGATAAGAAGCCCACGTCCAGTCTGCTGGAATTATTTGCTCAGGTTCACGCAGGCTCTTAGTGATGAAGCTGAGAGGAGGTATTTCCTCGGTTCCCCATATTATCCCTGATTCAGATTGTGAAACCGAACAAGGAAGTGTATTCAAACTGTGTCTAAAGTGAGACTAAATAAGGGATTGGCGAAGGTCTAAGAAGCTCTGTGTGATAAAGCATATGAATTGGGGGGCAGCTGACTGAGGAGGGCACCCTCAGTCAACTGAATGTTTCCAGGATCACTTATCCTCACCGGGTTCTGAGCAGGTGAGCCTGCATGATTATTATCCTGCCCACCTGATGATCCCCAGATCCCTGTTCACTGACATTGTCCCTCAATGGAATGCACGGTCTCTTTTCAGGAGATATTGGCATGTAGATTGCAGGGAGAGTGAATATTTCACACCTCCTAGAGGAAAGGCAAAGATGCGCTCCCACCCCCAAGAGAGCAGGGGGCAGAGTCAACCGAGCTTGTCCTGTTCCCCACATGGAGGAGAGGGAGGGGGTGAGCTGTGTATCACAAACGCCAAAGCTTCTCTAATTTGCCTACCTCTGCTCTCATTACTAACCCAGAAAGGCATGACAGAGCCCGGAGTCGCATTAAAATTCTCCAACAGGGGTGTTCACCAATAAGCAGCGAGGGTGAAAATAACCGAGGGTGGGAATAATCCCTCAAAGATCATAACTAGACAACACGAAACCCCCAACAAAAAACAAAGCAGAATCACTGGGTTAATGAGCGGCAGACTGGTAATTAAATGTGAAAACCTATGCTTTAGGATACAGTGTGCCCTGGAAGAACGTCTCAGTTCTCGGATATGGGGAGAGGCTGCTTCCAGATGCCAAAACAAGGGACACAGAGCCCGCGGGAGTGCGGACAGCAAAGTGGTGAACTCAATAAACTGGGATCTCCCACAGGTCAGCGTGGGAAGGTCCCAATTCCCACAGTTGGAAACAACCTAAGGGTTTCTCCATTCCAATGTTCAATTTAAAACATTGAGTGCAATATTGGTTTTTGGTGAACACTGGTTATTTTCTAAATACTAACAAGTCACTGATTTGGGAGTTCATACTGTATTTTCCAATAATGTTTCTTTTAATCCTGTTTTATTATTGTGGCTACCATGCTAATTAATGTGCATATACAATGCAGGCATGGGTGTGCGTGTTTATGCCATTGCCCTCGAGAATTTACAGTAAAACAAGAAACATAAAATACTTTGATATTCCTGAAGAGTTCATCATTTCCTCATGAATGACTTTTGATTACTGAAAGCCCCTCTTCGTATATAAATAAACAAAATGATATTTTCCCATAGACTGGAAATCAGGAGAAAGTATAAACTTTTTTCCCCGTGCTAAATCACCTCAAATTCCTTTAGATTTACCCTATACTAAAAATTCCCAAGGTCATTTGACTTCACAACAGAATTTTAAAGGGCATGAGAGTGGAGAAAGTCTCTTAGAAACATCATTATGGGTTTTGAAACAAGTTCTGTTTTTTCTACACGCCTCATGTTAAAAAGAAATAGGAGACATGCGGGCTGGATAAGAAGCTGGGAACTTAGTTGGGGGGGGGCACAGGGAGAGATGAGTTATGACTAGTAAAATACAACAAACTAATTTCCAAGAAACAACGTCCACAAGAATGAACAATGCCCCAGAGACAAAGTGAAAGCATTTATTAGAAGCATCCCTAAATAGGGCAAGGCTGAGACACGGCAAGGCACACAGGAAAGCAGGACATGTTAGAACACAAGATGCAAGGGCTTCCCTGGTGGCGCAGTGGTTGAGAGTCCGCCTGCCGATGCAGGGGACACGGGTTCGTGCCCCGGTCCGGGAAGATCCCACATGCCGCGGAGCGGCTGGGCCCGTGAGCCATGGCCGCTGTGCCTGCGCGTCCGGAGCCTGTTGCTCCGCAACGGGAGAGGCCACAGCGGTGAGAGGCCCGCGTACCGCCAATAAAAAACAACAAGATGCAAAAGTAAATGATCAACACTTGGAGATTGTAACTTGAAAATCATATTCACAGAGACAGAAAGAAGCAAAGAGCTAAACAGATCTAGAGAAGATAAAGAATCTTTGTGGGTTGTAAAGAAAAGGAAATTCCCATGGGTTAAGAATTCTGAAACTACTTTGTGTTTTAGGGTCGAACAAATAAGTACATTGCAAATAATGAGAACTAAGTGTCTCACTGGCAGAGAAAGAATTTACAAATGAGGAGAGAGAAAAGCCTAGAAAAACTTCTCTGGTGCTGGACGGGGGTTGGAGATATCAATATGGACTCATGGCAAAAGCATAAATACAGATGTGTGTATGCATGTGTTATATGAGTACATATATTCTTAGCTATTTCAACTGAGGACAGCTATAGAAGCAGCAGTGACACCCCAGTATCAATGAGCACAATTATCTTCCATGGTTTGGTTTCTAAATTCCATTCTCAAAAACAAACAAACAAACGAAAACGGAACTGTGGACAAAAAAAAAAAATGTTGCCTGCCATTTCAGTAAACAAAGAATGTCGCCTGCCATCCCAGTAAACAATAAATTATGCTCACCATCAAGCCAACAGCCACTGCAGCACACCCCCACCCCTGAGAGTAACTCAAGATGGAGAAAAACAGGATACTGGCCCTAGATAGCTAAGATGCATATCAAAGGAATAATTTCAGTAACCCCGGACTCTTGCATCTTCTCATACGTAGAAAAGCACTAAAATCATTCACTTTAGATGTCTGGTTTTTTGTGAGTAGCAGTAATCTTTTGATCTTTGACCGCATTTATTTTTCAGCAAAAACACCCATTTATCCTGGCTCCTCCCTCACCTCTTTGGAGCAATTCCTCAGAGTTAGCTGAGAGGCTGTCTCCCCAGCTATATAGTCCTCAGCAATGTCTCCAAATAAAACATAATTTTCAACTTTTACGTTGTGTGTGTGGTTTTGTTTTTTTTTTTCAGTTGAGAGAACCAAGCCTCCTTAGTAGTTGATTTCAGGACTGGAACAAAGAAAATACCAGATGAGCCTGGAGCATCTTGTGGAGCTAGAAAATAAGAAATTGCTGAACAAAAAAAAGCACACATATTGAAAAGGAACAGAAACCAACCTGAAAGGTCTCCCAATGGGCAAAGTTACAACTCAAGACATAGATAAACAAAATAAATAACTATAGTACTAGACTATAACTCAAAGAATAAAATAAATATCTATGAGTCCATACTGATAAAAATAAATAACTGGATAAATAAATCAATGGGAGAAGTGGCAGTTCTTCCTCACAGGAGAATCCCAATTAATAAATGTAGAAAGAAAGGGAGAAATAAAAAATCACCATTAACATAGGCAAAATATTCTTAGGCATAAATTGTAACAATATTTTCTTAGATCAGTCTCCCAAGGCAAAAGAAATACAAGGAAAAATAAACAAATGGGACCTAATCAAACTTAAAACCTTTTGCACAGCAAAGGAAGCCATCAACAAAATGAAAAGACAACCTACAGAATGGGAGAAAATATTTGCAAACGATGTGACTGACAAGGGGTTAATATCCAAAATATACAAACAGCTCATAGAACTGAATAAAAAAAAAAATCTAACAAACAACCTAATCAAAACATGGGCAGAAGACCTAAATAGACATTTCTCCAAAGAAGACATACAGATGGCCAACAGGCACATGAAAAAATGCTCAACATCACTAATTATTAGAGAAATGCAAATCAACACCCCCAATTAGGTATCACCTCACAGCAATCAGAATGGCCATCATCAAAAAGTCTACAATAATAAATGCTGGAGGGAGTGTGGAGAAAAGGGAACCCTCCTACACTGTTAGTGGGAATGTAAATTGGTTCAGCCACTGTGGAAAATAGTATGGAGGTTCCTTAAAAATCTAAAAATAGAGCTACCATATGATCCTGCAATCCCACTCCTGGGCATATATCCAGAGAAAACTCTAATTCGAAAAGATACATGCACCCCAATGTTCACTGCAGCTCTATTTACAATAGTTAAGACCTGGAAGCAACCCAAGAGTGCATCAACAGATGAATGGCTTAAGAAGATGTGGTGTATATATACACACACACACACACACACACACACACACACACACACACACACTACTATACATAAAATAGATAAGCGACAAAGACCTACTGTGTAGCACAGGGAACTATATTCAATAGCTTGTAATAACCTATAATGAAAAATAATCTGAAATATATATATAATATATATATATATAACTTAATCGCTCTGCTATATACCTGAAACTAACACAATATTGTAAGTCAACTATACTTCAATAAAATAATGTTTTTTTAAAAAATGTGCTTTCCCTTTGGTTCAGACAGCACAGTTGTTCCCCTTACTACCCCCTAGGAATCTAGGAATAGAAAGGTCCCCTGTGATTCATGAAAGGGGTAGTTTTGTGGCTTAGACCAGAGAAAGAAAGAAAATGAATTTAAACATGCTCCCCCAGGGCAAGGGGCTCTCACTACCACTTGCTGTCACTCATGCCATTCTTTCTAAATTGGCATCTCATGCACTGTTTACAGTCACCCGAAAGATGGTCTCAAATGCAGTGCAAGGACTGTCTCCTCGTGGCTGGTAGCACACCTCACTAGCCTTGAGTTTTTCAGCCTGTAAATCTCATCTTTGGTGCTTCCTTCTACCTCTTCCATGCTGAAGAGTCGTGATCATCTCATAGCAAATACAACCATCTTATATCTGTGGGATAACCACTCAACTTATACGTGCTGATTATCTACTGCTGCGTAACAAACTATGCCAAACTTCGACTGAAAGCAGTGAACCCTCATCTCACAGTCTAGCAGGGGTTTGTGGCACAAGGGCCGTCATGAGGTTGCTGCCAGATGTCAGCCAGGGCTGCATCATCTGAAGGCTGGACCGAGGCTGGAAGATGCTCTTCCCAGGGGGCCCACCTACATCCCTGGCAAGATGGCGCTGGCTGTGGGTGGGAGGCCCCCTTTCCTCACCGTGTGGACCTCTCCACGGGACTTCTTAAGTACCCCCACCCTATATTGTGGCTGGTTTTCCCAGAGCAATGCTCCATGAGAGAGCAAAGAAGAAGCCACAGTGCCTTTTATGATCCAAGCTTAGAAATCACATCCCATATTTTCCACCATACCCTGCTGGTTACACAGGTTGTCTCTATTCAACATGGGAGAGGGAATAGATCCTAGGAGATTATAATCATGGGGATCATTTTGGAAGCTACCTGCCCCAATTTTTCAGAAAAGAAAGTAACGGTAAAGCTAGAATTCAGGGGTTTATAAGATGCCCACACTCTCTATCTTCATGTTGACTTGTCCTAAAAACGTCACGATCAAAGCACAGTAAGGCAGTCGCACGAGGACACTTTGTTCTCTCACCTACAACGCCATGATCATTTCCCCCCATCCCAATCCTTCTCTTTTGCCTATTCAGAGATTATAATCATTTCATTGAGAGCGGATCTTAATTGACAGGTGGGGAGAGTCGATAGATGGCAGTGTGCGTAAAGAATTTGAATCGTTGATAAGTAGATTTCTCTAACCTCCAAAGTTCTTCTAATACTCAGGGTGATGGGATCACCCCATTAGACTTCCTGAGAGACAAAACATCTGTGTGTGACTCACACCAAGCAGACTTGAGCTTTGCAGACAAGTTGAAGGCCTCCCATAAATCTGATTTGGTGAATCACTTTGACTCTATTGCTGAGTTCACTCAGCTATTGAACAAAAGTGCAATAGATCAGTGATTGTTGAATTTGACCGATGACCTCGTTCTTCTGGGTCAAAATCAGATCGCCAAGCCCTATCCATGAACATTATGATTTGGTGGGTATATGGTGAGATCTCAGAATCTATATCTTATGTAAGCTGCTTCAGAGGGTTTAGGAATCATTGAACTAGTTCAGATTTTCTTGACTGTAGATGGTAGACCCTCTTGCTTTGGGGAAGGAAAAATAGTGAGCTTCTTTTTACTTGAAAAGAGTTTCTGCATTATTGAGAGTGGACTAAATGATCTAACAGATGGTCTTCCAGATATACATATCTAAACTTTTATGCTTCTAGGTAGAAAAAATAGTTTGTGTGTGGTGATACAAAATCTTATTACAGTAAGTTTGGTCTAATCTTATCTATAACTTTATATTTGTTATCACTTTCCTCTAGGGCAGTAGGTCTTGAACTCCAGTGTCAAAAAGAATCACCCAGGGCTTCCCTGGTGGTGCAGTGGTTGAGAGTCCACCTGCCGATGCAGGGGACGCGGGTGTGTGCCCCGGTCCGGGAAGATCCCACGTGCCGCGGAGCGGCTGGGCCCGTGAGCCATGGCCGCTGAGCCTGCGCGTCCGGAGCCTGTGCTCCGCAACGGGAGAGGCCACAACAGTGGGAGGCCCGCGTACCGCAAAAAAAAAAAAAAAAAAAAAAATCACCCAGCCTAGATTCATCCTCTTAAACCAGGGTTTCCAAAATTTCCTTGATGATAACAACCACTGGGTGGTGTTTGTTAAATGCAATATATAAGAGTTAGATCTCTTCCCTGATTCTACTTTGGAATATCTAGGCCATTTTGTAAACAAGTGTTCCAGGCAAGTTTGGGAGAGTCTGTTCCGAGGACCTGTAGGTGGAGAAACCTAGAGATAAGATATTCCCATCTTGTCCTTGTGCACTTAAGGTGCCAGAGGCCACCCACCTGGCTAAGGTTACACAGCTGGCTAACCTCCACTTGAATTGCATCTTGTCTTAAAAGTTTTTTCAATACTGGGTCTTTAGAAGCCGTATGGGCTTAACCAATTTTGTTGGTCTCATTGGAGACAGATTGAAACAATAAGATAATGCAAGTGAGGAAGAGAAAACTCACTAGCAAATTCATTTTATGCCGTGTCAAAATTTTTAAAAAAAGAAGGAAAAATGAAAGCCAATAAAGGGTCTAAAACAAATTGTTACTTAACCCTATGATCCAGATAGCTCCTGGAGTCCAAGAACTGACAGTTCCGGTGGTAATTAAGGAAGACAAATAAGCTATTCAAATTATAAATAGGAAGCATGCTTTCTAACCACTGGCTACTTTCTCCATATTATTTCAAGGGTGATCAATTCCAGCAATCATCACCGGAATACCTAATTTGGAGGAGAGCCCAAATGAAGTGTATGTTATTGTTTATTATAACGATAGAAGCAGGTGCTTGCTAGATGGCTCCATGGAGATCATAACTACAGAACAAGAGGGTATTGAAAAGTGTTCTAATGATCCGTCAGAAAATTAGATTGATTCTGGACCACGTTAGGGGCTTCATGTGGAGAGGATGCTAAAATGGGAGCCACGGCCCGACCCTGGGTGGGTACCAGTCTCCTGGGCTCTGTGTTGGTACTGACATCCAACAACCTGATGTAAGGATTCCTGATGCATATTCTAATACTGAGGCTTCCTCTGCAGACCAAAGAGGACCCCATAAGCCTAGAAAACAGTCCAGGCTGGGTGGGAGAGAGCAGACCAGCAGGCCGCCTCATCGTCTCGTCCTTGGTTTCTGCTGGAGGCCCCAAGGAGCTCAGGTCTGCCGCACTTCCCGTACTCACTCAGCAGCAGCTACCTGTTCGAAGGGAAGACCCACCCCGCTTCCCACTTTTCTGCCTCCGCTCCATCCCTGACTTACGCATCCCCAGGGAGGAAAGAGTGGCTAATGAGATTGGCAGGCACTTGACATCATTGGACTTTACTTTCAAAACAGGTGATGTCATGGTGTTATAAGTTGTGCTTCTGCACAGAACATATCCGTACATGTTTACCTTTTCTGTTGCATTGTCTCAGGCAAGCAGGTCCCCTCCACTGGCTCTCTCCATGGGGTAAGGAAGGAGGAATGCCCTGCTTTGACTACTCCCTACCCTATTTTCTCTCTTTTCTGTCTGTCTTCAAAAGAGATAGAGAGTTCCAATTTCTTGTCCACATAACAGATTGAGGAGATGGACTTGGAATCCACTATGGTTCTCTGTTACCAATTCTTGCAAGCCTACCTTTGGGTAATTACAGGATTCTTGCTCAGTAATATTATACTCACACGATTATGAAATTTAGGCATATCCTCCACTGCTCCAAGCCCTGAAGGGCAGAAAGAGAAAGGCATAACTTGAGTTCTTAAAAAATAGCGTCTGAGGGTGTGGACTCTGTGGACGCTCCCCTTAGTGTGGATCTTGACTTTGCTTCTTAGTGGTTCTGTGACCTTGAACACATTTGCCTCCCCGGCCTCGGTTTTCTCATCTGCATATTAGGAGAAATAATGGTCACTAACCCAAGAGATCCGCGTGACGATTAAATGAGTGAAAACCTGTACGTAAAGCTGATGCTCAAAGTGCCTGGAACGTAGGAAAGAACAGTCAGATTTTTATTACTTTATTATTATTAACATCACGGTAAGAAATTATCACTTTCAGAATCAATGTTCAGAATCAATCAATGATGTTGACGGTGCATCGCTAAGATTTTAAAGGAATAAAGTAGATGCACGGGATTTGGCTGACGTCAAACTCTATGTTAGTCAACAACCACAAAAGCTAATCTGACCTTAGATGGCCTCAGTAGAAGTGTCTCATTCAGACTGAAGAGGAATCATCCTCTATTCCTCTCATAAGATAGCAGTGCACCTGAGGGAGTACCTCTCTGCGATGCCACAAAATTAAGGAGCATTAGCAGATGGGAGCATGATCCCATGAAAAGGAGAATAATCCGGGTCCTAAACACTGGAAAACAAGACAAATAGAGGGTTGGAAAATCCGGAAAATTTCTTTTTCACCTCAAGAAAAGAGCAGATCAACAGCATATGGTTCAGAGTCACAGGCAGCGTGAGTGAGAGAAAAGGCCATTAAACTGCCCCATCCTGAGTCCTACTTGTGTCTCTTGCACTGACATGCTGTGTGACCTTGGGTAATTTACTTCATCCAGCTGAACTTCATTTTTCTTCATCCAGCTGAACTTCATTTTTTATGACGACTCTCAATTCCTTCCAGCTCTAATATTCCAGGATGCTGTAGGGTAACATTGGCGTTGTATCCCAAATCCTCCCATTTACTGGCCCCCTCTTTTTCTCCTGCTCCAGAGCTCTGGCTGCTAAAATATAAATACAAACAGCTGAGCGAAATGGGAAATATGATAGCAGCTATACTGATGGCAAAGTAGTTTGGAGAAAAAACTTGGCACTGGTATTGAAGCAAGGGTTATAACAACTCCTTTGCCCCCTGAACTGAAGCCAAGGGCACAGGCCAGACCTGATCTTTCTACTGACCTATCCACAGGCTGACAAGCCTGAAAACTGGGAGAGTCCAAGGGCCCAACAAGAAAAAGCAGGGACGTTTATAACCTCCCTCTCTTAACAGACTGTGTGCATTCTCACAAGAGGGAAGACAATCTCCTTCCGTTCCTTGGAACATTATGATGTCTTACTTTTCTGAGTCCTTTTGCTGGGAAAAGTGTGATGATGTAATGGTATTCTGACTTATTTCTGAGATTCAGCACCGCACTTGCCAAAGCCTCCATCATTGCTTTATTAACTTCTTGATGATTTCTTATACACGGTGGCATCACTGTGATCAGATCCAGTGTGTTAATTACGCACTCTTTATTCATGGGTGCGGTGTAACGTGAGGAGTAATTGGAAGAAATAACCTATTCTAGAGAATCCCTCTAGGAAGAGTGTAAAAACAACCTAGTAAGTTATTAAACCTTTAAATAGAGGCTTTTCTCTTCTGTCTTCTTTACAGGAGAGCTTCCTGACTATTTAAAATTCTTCAGCCCAGGTAAATTTATCACAGTGCAGCGAAAGAAATACAAAGCTTGGAATGCGAAATGAAGACTTATTGTCTTCTCACACTAGGTATTTTAATACAAGTTCTCCATCGATCTCTCCAACGATCTCATGATGTAAATAGCATTCGCCACATTTACAAATGAGACAGCCGTAGCTCTCCCGTGGCCAGTAAGCCAAAGAGCTACATTTGAACGTGGCTTTCCCTGATTCTAAAACCCATAGTCGATCTCACCAGCGTTTCCCTGATTGCATCAATACGTATTTCACTACTCACAGCACAGCCGTGAAAGAAAAGTTGCAACTCAGGATAAAAGTGTGTATGATGCACCAGAACACCTCAAAACACATGCACAAGTGCTGCTTTGAAAACGTATCTAAGATGCAGTGCTTCAGTGCGTGCCCCTCACTGGTCGAGTCATCAGAGGCACCCGATCTGTGTTCCAATCGTAACTCTTCAGCACAGTGCCCAGCACCTTACAGGTCCTCCAAAAAGGGTTTGAAGGGTACAATTGTTAGACTACCTTGATCCTAACAAATGTCGCTGTGAGCTTCTCATGCTGCCAGCATTGTCTCCCATGACTAACCAAAATCAATCTACTTGCTAGAGGGAAAATGGACAAAGTGCTTCTGTTGAAATACAAATGGAGTTTCTGTAATATATTACATGGCAGGATTATCCCATTAATTCAGAAAACTCAGAGAGCTGTTATAGTCCTAGAGATGTGAGGAGTCACAGGCCAGGCTGAACAGCCTTGGCTGCATCCAAGCACGGATGGTGAGCTCTTCCTATGAAGCCCTACATCTATCCGTGATCCAAGCAAGAACTTAAGCTGTCTTTATGAACCTCTCTGTTTCAGTTCTGTGCCTAGGCCCCTGATTTGCTGTATAATAAGTGGTAAGACATTCTGGGCTGGAGGGAGAATTAAAGAGGAAGTGACAGTGACTCCCTTTCAAATTCTTAGACTTAGAGCCTCCACTGCCATCTCCATTGCTGATCAGAACTTAGTGTCATTTCCCAAAAGAGTGAGTTTCATCCCTACCCTTCCCTGCCCCCAGTACTTAGTGGAGCCCCTTCCCTTCAGAATCAGAATCAAATCACCCAACCACAGACCACCCTTGAACTCCCTTTTGTGTCATTTGCCCAACGACACAAAGATTCCAAAATCGCCAGGTATTAGTCTCAGCCTCCAATGAAAAGAGCCATTACTTTGTCTTTTGTTGAAACGTTGCTTACTTTCTAAAACCTCTGATTCAGCCAAGTTCGTAGTAGTGGAGCAAGAAATACAAAATAGCTTAAAATGGGTCTCCAGATGTAAGTGTGTGAGGACCCACCTTAATGTTCATCCTTTGATTCCTAGACCAACGTATGGTGGCTATGATGGAAGGATCACTACCTATTCGTCCCTGTTTCACTGTATCAGAGTTTGTGTGTCATTCTGAAGGACAGTACCTCAGACTTATACGGTAAAATCTCCTTGGCATCATGCCTAGGTCTTTTTTTAATTTAATTTTTATTTTCCATCGGAGTATAGTTGATTTACAATGTTGTGTTAGTTTTAGGTGTACAGCAAAGTGATTCAGTTGTACATATGCCTATATCCATTCTCTTTCAGATTCTTTTCCCATTTAGGTTATTACAGAATACTGAGTAGAGTTCCCTGTGCTATACAGTAGGTCCTTGTTGATTACCTATTTTATATATAGTATATGTTAATCCCAAACTCCTAACTTATCCCTCCCCTAGGTCTCTAATAGTCATTCTATTCCTGTAAGGTCAACAACTTCTGGATGGCGAGCTGTTTGATGAGCTCAGAAATCCCATAAGCACCTGCTCATCGCCTTCCTTCTTTTGCTGCGAAGAAAACACCCGGATCAAGACCAGTTTGGGATTTGATGATGAGTATAAGATATCAGGGAATGATGGAAGAGGCCAAGTTTCCCTTCTCCATCGTCTTTCCGAGCATCACGGAGCTGAAGCAGCCCATGTCTAGCTTATGTCAGCGTGTCACACAGAACTATCCCAAACTGGGCTTTTGTCTTTTCCAATCAACGTCCATGAGTAACTTCTCGCAGGCACGGACCAGGCACTCTGTTTGTGAGAGGCTTGCTTGCCAAGTGCTGACACCTCCAGGTCCTGCTACTGCAGGTGCCACAAATGTCATCGTCATCTGACGATAGACAGCTGCCGGGCAAGTCCAGTCTATGTCTGGACAGCTCAGATGTTCCCGGGTTCTTGAAGGGCACATCAGATCACCTATGTCCACGGTCAGCCTAGCAGCAAGCTAGAGGCCATTTCTCCAAAAGAGAATGTCATTTGCCAAAGAAAGCATAGATTTGCTCCCTATGCCCAGGGGTTTGCTACAGGCTCCAGGCATCAACCCAAATGTCTCAGCCTCTGTAGGTACCATGAGCTCTGCTGCCGTAAGGGCTGAAGGCGGACCTTCTTGCCCTGCAGCCAGGACCAATTGGAGGACTCTCCCTTAATCTGGGCTCTACTCAAAGCTAACAGCTTCTCCAGTTACCTGTCAAAGTAGTTATTCTGTAATAACCTAAATGGGAAAAGAATTTGAAAAGGAATAGATACATGTATATGTATAACTGAATCACTGTGCTGTACACCTGACACTAACACAACATTGTGAATCGACTGTACTCCACTATAAAATAACAATTTTAAAAAGTTAGTTGGACCAGAACATTTCAATTTAACTAAGAGTGCCTTTTTCCTAGTGACGAGAGGGTCAGGAGATAACTCCTCGTTCTTAACTTTTTGAGATGAGTCCCAACAAAGTTCAGATCAGCAGAACATCAGAAACTTTACTAAGGGGTCAGGCTCCTGCGTTTTCCTAGAAGAGATATTCAACCCTGGAAACGCATACATACATACATACATATGTGCATACATGCCCTCTATCAGAAAACTATCCATATTTCTAGAGCTACCCAGTTGATAACATATAAAGAATGTAATTTTCCATTACGTATTCCTGAATTAACAAAATGTATGGACAACATTTTAATGTATAACATATTAAACACTCACGGACTATTCACACAGCTGAAGAACTAAAACTCTTCTCAAGTTAGCTTTCCCTCCTCCACTTCACCCCAGCCTCATGCCAAAGGAAACCACCATCCTGACTTTGGTGTTCATTTTTTGAAAATTTTATTGAAATACAGTTGATTTACAATGTTGTGTTAGTTTTAGGTGTACAGCACAGTGACCCAGATATATACATATTCTTTTTCAGATTCTTTTCTCTTATAGGTTATTACAATATATCGAGTAGAGTTCCCTGTGCTGTACAGTGTGTCCTTGTTGGTTATCTATTTTATATACAGTAGTGTGTATGTGTTAATCCCAACCTCCTAATTTACCCCTGCCCCTCTCCTTTCCCCTTTGGTAACCATAAACTTGTTTTGTATGTCTGTGGGTCTATTTCTGTTTTGTAAATAAGTTCATTTGTATATTTTTTAAGAGTCCACATATAAGTGATATCATGGTATCTGTCTTTCTCTGTCTGGCTTACTTCACTGAGTATGATAATCTCTAGGTTCATCCATGTTGCTGCAAATGGCATTATTTCATTCTTTTTTATGGCTGAGTAATATTCCATGGTATATATACACCACGTCTTCTTTATCCACTTACCTGTCGACGGACATTCAGGTTGCTTCCATGTCTTGGCCACTGTAAATCGTGCTGCTATGAACATAGGGGTGCATGTATTTTTTTTTAATTATAGTTTTCTCCAGATATATGCCCAGGAGTGGGATTGCTAGATGATATGGAAACTCTATTTTTAGTTTTATAAGGAACCTCCATGCTGTTCTCCATAGTGTCTGCACCAATTCACATTCCCACCAACAGTGTAAGGAGGGTTCCCTTTTCTCCACACCCTCTCCAGCATTTATTATTTGTAGTTTTTTTGATGATGGCCACTCTGACCGGACTGAGGTGTTCATTTATTCCATATATTTCTTCAGGCAGAACCACACTGGGTTCGTCACTCCATCCCCAGATGGTGTTTAGTAACATGCTTATTGAATGGCTCAACTCCCTGTGTTTTTTAGAAAATACATGGTCCATTGTAACCAGTATTTCTGGGTGGTGAAGGTTTTCCATGTAAGTTACTCCACTGTGTTCCCAGACACAGATGAACACTCACTTTGCACACCCAAGCCTTGAACTCCCTTTTGTGATTCCACTGGTGAGTCAGTGCCTGCATCGCTAAGAACAGACTTCTCAAATGGCTCACTAATACATAGGTGATAGATGATAAATCATCAACTCCATTATTTCATTTATCCCTGAAGAACGAAACCCACTTCCATCCCCTTCCGCAGTGTTTCTGTGAAGGTATTTTGTAGATGTGATTAATCATTAATCACTGAGTGTCCAGTCTGCCAACACAGAGACCAACACTGAGCCATTAATATGGCACCATTCCCTGGGGTCATCAGTCAGCAGGTTGACCGCACTGGACCACTTCCATCCTGGAAGAGGATGTGCTTTGTCCTTACCGGAATAGACCTTTAATCTGGATACAGGTGTACCTTCCCCATGCAGTGCTTCTGACAAAACTACCAACCAGAATGCCTTATCCACTGTCATGGTACACCACACGGCACTGCTTCTGGTCAAGGAACTCACTTCGTAGAAGACAAAGCATGGCAACGGGCCCACGCCCGTGGAATTCACTGGTCTTACTATGTTCCCCACCATCCTGAAGCAGCTGGCTTGACAGAAAGATGGAATGGCATTTTGAAGACTCAATTACAGCACAAGCCAGACGGCTGATATCTTGCAGGGTGGGGCAAAGTTCTCCAGAAGACTGACTGTGCTGAATCACCGTCCAACATACGATGCTGTTTCCCCCAGAGCCGGGATTCACATGTCCTGTAATCAAGACACAGAAATAGGAGTGGCTCTAGTCATTATTAACAACGGTGATCCACTAGCAAAATTGTTGTTTCCCATCCTTGTGACCTTAGGCTCTACTCATCTAGAGGTCTTAGTTCCAAATAAAAGATTGCTTCCATCAGGGGGAAGAAAACAATGATTCCATTGAAATAAAAGTTAAGATTGCATCCAGCCACTTTGATCTCCTCATCCCTCTGAATCAACAGGCAAAGAAAGGGTTTGCTATACTGATGGGGTGAATGACTTTGACTCCCAAAGGGAAATTTGGTAGCTCCTACACAACGGAGGTAAAGAAGAGCACATCTGGAATACAGAATATCCCTTTGTGACTCTTAGTACCGTCATGTCCTGAAAGTCAATGGAAAACTACCACCATCCAATTCTGTGGAGAGTGCTAATAGCCCAGATGCTTCTGGAATGCAGGTCTGGAGCACTTCACCAGGCAAAGGCAAAGAACCACAACCAGCTGAAGTGCTCGCTGAAGGCAAAGGGAATGTGGAACAGGTAGTAGAAGAATTAGTTATAAATACCAGCTACAACCATAGAAACTGTTGCAGATACAAGGCCTGTAATAGTTGTAAGAACTTCATTATTTTGTTCTGTTTGCATATACATTACCCAAATATTTTCTTTGCTTTCTTCTATTGTCCCCTTATCATCTCACACAAAATGTCTTAATAGTAGTGAACGTTACAGCATAGTGTTTATGCTACAGGATATCGAGGAATAAGAGTGGGCTTCACTCAAGGACTGACTCTGCATCCCCTTCTGGGGGAAGGGTTGGCCTGATTTTGTTGTACATAGAATAGTTGTATCATGTAGGGCTGAAGTATGACTTTGTTATTGTCTTTAGTTAGAAATTAAGTGTGGTTTAAGGAATTTTGTATGGTACCAAGTTCACAAAGGGGTGCACTGGACAGTGACGGTCTATTGGTGTCGGCTTAGCTGCAGTCCCGTCACTCAATGAGACACCAGTATAGGTGCTCCTGGGAAGGTATTTTGGTCACACGGTTTTAGCTGGTATTTATAACTACCTTCTTTTACCGTAAGAACGTTTTATTCCAACATGCTTTTCAAATGACTTTGATATTCACTATGGCAGTGTATCCTGGATACGTCCTGAGTTATCATCCTCACATGGTGGGTAGGTAGACAGGAAGGAAAAATGAGTTTCTCAGAACAGCAGAGACTGAGACCTAAAAACAATAAATATATCTCTACAATTTTGTTCGTTCTGTTCATTGGCAGCTTTAGCTAAACATGAGGGAAGCGTGATGGCTCCTCTTCCCTCTCTGACCCTCCCTCGAGCCTGACAATCTCACCACAGAGGGTAGTTTGCCTTGACATTAACTATCCTTCAGGAAACATTTTCATGTAATTAATAAGCTTTAATGCTTACTTTGTTAGCTACAAAACCAAATGACTGTCATTCGTTAACACTTAACCTCATCAATTCTGACATTCTCTAAGGCTTTGATTTCTGTAAATACCTGGTGACACAACGGTATTCGACAGAAAAAGTTGACACAACAAAGTTGCCGAGTCTGGGATTGTGTTAAAACTGACAGTTCTGAATGTAAGAGTTTGATCCAAAAGTGGAATTAACAGAGAGCCGGCAGAAAGCAAGGGAAGTTGAACAAAAAAATGGGGGATGACTGGTGAAGGATAACCAGTTGATTCTAATTTGAGGAAAAACTGACACAGAAAATCAGGCGACCACAGCAAGCCTTTGAAGACGGTAACAGTCACATAAACATGGGCTCCTGTGAAGAAGAGGAAATTCAGAGTTCAACCTGGGGCTCTCCCCACTCAAGAGACAGCTCGTCACCAATGTGATGACTTGTCAACTCCACTACTTTTGCCTGAGAAAGTGAAATGAGCAATTAAATTTTCCCAGCATGTATACTCACACTTCCATCCATGTGCATAAATGGTACCTAATTTATCTCCCCACTAAAATTAACTAGAAAACTGGGCAAATCTATATGAAATAGTGATTTTCAGCCATAGGACACTGACAGCACAGAAGTATGGTTCCTGAAAGAAGGAAAAAAAATAAGATGAGCCTGACAATTATCCTGGGTTACAACCCGAAGCGGTTTCCAGTTCACAGCACAAGAAGGGAAACTAAAGAGACCCCTGAATGAGGTGGTGGAGACCCTAGGGCTACAAATGTGATAAAAGTTCATAGAATTGTGTGCCCCCCAAAATGAGTGTGTGTAAAAACCAGTTGAGTTAATAGTATTTTTGTAATGTCCGTTTTCTGGCTTTGCTAAACCTGTTATATAATATAATGTAAGATGTTGTCATCGGGGAAAAAGCTGGGTAAATGGTATATGGAACTCTCTGTATTAAATTTACAACTTCTGTGTGAGTTTAAAATTATATCCAAATAAAAATGTTTTTTTAAATAGAAGCTAAAGGTGTTTTAGAGCAAGAAACATTAATGAATTCTCATTGCTACCAGATTTTTGTTTGTTTTATTGAAGTATAATTGCTTTACAATGTTGTGTTAGTTTCTGCTGTACAATGAAGTGAATCAGCTCTACGTATACATATATCTCCTCCCTCTTGGACCTCCCTCCCACCCCACCCCCCATGCCACCAATCTAGGTCATTACAGAGCACTGAGCTGAGCTCCCTCTGCTCTACAGCAGGTTCCCACTAACTATTTTACACAAAATAGTGTGTATATGTCAATCCTAACCTCCAAGTTCATCCCACCCTCCCCTTCCCCCACTGTGTCCACATGTCCATTCTCTACGTCTGCATCTCTATTCTTGCCCTGCAAATAGGTTCATCTGTACTATTTTTCTAGATTCCACATATATGCGTTAATATACGATATTTGTTTTTCTCTTTCTGACTTACTTCATTCTGTATGACACTCTCTAGGTCCATCCACATCTCTACAAATGACCCAATTTTGTTCCTTTTTATGGACGAGTAATATTCCATTGTATATATGTACCACATCTTCTTTATCCATTCATCTGTCGATGGGCATTTAGGTTGCTTCCATGACCTGGCTATTGTAAATAGTGCTGCAGTGAACGTTGGGGTGCATGTGTCTTTTTGAATTGTGGTTTTCTCAGGGTGTATGCCCAGTAGTGGGATTGCTGGATCATATGGTAATTCTATTTTTAGTGTTTTAAGGAACCTCCATACTGTTCTCCATAGTGGCTGTATCAATTTACATTCCCACCAACAGTGCAAGAGGGTTCCCTTTGCTCCACACCCTCTCCAGCATTTGTTGTTTGTAGATTTTCTGATGATGCCCATCCTAACTGGTGTGAGATGATACCTCATTGTAGTTTTGATTTGCATTTCTGTAATAATTAGTGATGTTGAGCAGCTTTTCATGTGCCTCTTGGCCATCTGTATGTCCTCTTTGGAGAAATGTCTATTTGGTCTTCTGCCCATTTTTTAAGTGGATTTTTTGTTTTTTTGATATTGAGCTCCATGAGCTGTTTGTATATTTTGGAGTTTAATCCTTTGTCTGTTGTTTCATTTGCAAATATTTTCTCCCGTTCTGAGGGTTGCCTTTTTGTCTTGTTTATAGTTTCCTTTCCTGTGCGAAAGCTTCTAAGTTTAATTAAGTCCCATTTCTTTATTTTTGTTTTTATTTCTGTTACTCTAGCAGGTGGGTCATAAAAGATCTTGCTGTGGTTTTTCAAAGAGTGTTTTTCCTATGTTTTCCTCTAAGAGTTTTATAGTGTCTGGTCTTACATTTAAGTCTTTAATCGATTTGGAGTTTATTTTTGTGTATGATGTTAGGGAGTGTTCTAATTTCATTCTTTTACATGTAGCTGTCCAGTTTTCCCAGCACCACTTACTGAAGAGACTGTCTTTTCTCCTTTGTATGTTCTTGCCTCCTTTGTCGTAAATTAGTTGCCCACATGTGCGTGGATTTATCTCTGGGCATTGTATCCTCTACCATTGAGCTATATTTCTGTTTTTGTACCAGTACCATACTGTCTTGATTACTGTAGCTTTGTGGTATAGTTTGAAGTCAGGAAGCCTGATTCCTCCACTCCGTTTTTCTTTCTCAAGATCGCTTTAGTTATTCAGGGTCTTTTGTGTTTCCATACGAACTGTATAGTTTTTTGTTCTAATTCTGGGAAGAATGACGTTGGTAATTTGATAGGGATTGCATTGAATCTGTAGATTGCTTTGGGTAGTATAGTCATTTTCACAATATTGATTCTTCCAATCCAAGAACATGGTATATTTCTCCATCTGTTTATGTCATCTTTGATTTCTTTCATTAGTGTTTTATAGTTTTCTGAGTACAAGTCTTTCACCTCCTTAGGCAGGTTTATTCCTAGGTATTTTATTCTTTTTGTTGCAGTGGTAAATGGGAGTGTTTCCTTAATTTCTCTGAGTTTTCACTGTTGGTGTATAGGAATGACAGAGATTTCTGTGCATTAACTTTGTATCCTACAACCTTACCAGATTCATTGATTAGTTCTAGTAGTTTTCTGGTGGCATCTTGAGGATTTTCTATGTATAGTATCATGTCATCTGCAAACTTTTTCTTTTCCAATTTTGTTTTTGTTTTTTTTGTTTTTGTTTTTTTCTTTGGCGGTACACGGGCCTCTCACTGTTGTGGCCTCTCCCGTTGCGGAGCACAGGCTCTGGACGCGCAGGCTCAGCGGCCATGGCTCACGGGCCCAGCCGCTCCGCGGCGTGTGGGATCTTCCCGGACTGGGGCACAAACCCGTATCCCCTGCATCGGCAGGCGGACTCTCAACCACTGCGCCACCAGGGAAGCCCTTCTTTTCCAATTTTTATTCCATTTATTTCTGTTTTCTTCTCTGATTGCTGTGGCTATCAGGACTTCGAAAACTATGTTGAATAAGAGTGGTGAGAGTGGACTTCCTTGTCTTGTTCCTGATATTAGTGGAAATGCTTTCAGTTTTTCAACACTGACTATGATTCTTGCTGTTTGTTTGTCATATATGGTCTTTATTATGTTGAGGTAGTTTCCCTGTATGCCCATTTTCTGGAGAGTTTTTATCATAAGTGGTGTTGAATTTTTTCAAAAGCTTTTTCTGCATCTATTGAGATGATCATATGGTTTTTATTCCTTAATTTTTTAATGTGGTGTATCACATTGATTGATTTGCGTATATTGAAGAATACTTGCATCCCTGGGATAAGTCCCACTTGATACTTTTAATGTGTTGTTGGATTCTGTTTGCTAGTATTTTGTTCAGTATGTTTGCATCTATGTTCATCAGTGATATTGGTCTATAATTTTCTTTTTTTGTGATATCTTTTTCTGGTTTTGGTATCAGGGTGATGGTGGCTTCATAGAACGAATTTGGGAATGTTTCTCCCTCTGCAATTTTTTGGAAGAGTTTGAGAAGGATAAGTGTTAGCTCTTCTCTAAATGTTTGATAGAATTTATGTGTGAAACCATCTGGTCCTGGACTTTTGTTTGTTGGAAGATTTTTAATTATGGTTTTAATTTCATTACTTGTGATAGGTCTGTTTATATTTTCTAATTCTTCCTTGTTCAGTCTTGGAAAATTGTACCTTTCCAAGAATTTGTCCATTTCTTCGTGGTTGTCCATTTTATTGGCATAGAGTTGTTTGTAGTAGTCTCTTATAAGCCTTTGTATTTCTGCGGTGTCAGTTTTGATTTCTACTTTTCCATTTCTAATTTTATTGATTTGCGTCCTCTTCCTTTTTTTCTTGATGAGTCTTGCTAAGGGTTTATCAATTTTGTTTATCTTCTCAAAGAACCAGCTTTTAGTTTTATTGATCTTTGCTATTGTATTTTTCATTTCCATATCATTTATTCTGCTCTGATCTTTATGATTTCTTTCCTTCTACTGACTTTGGGTTTTCTTTGTTATTTTTTCTCTAGTTGTTTTAAGTGTGGGGTTAGATTGTTTATTTGAGATTTTTCTTGTTTCTTGAGGTAAGATTGAATTTCTATAAACTTCCCTCTTAGAACTGCTTTTGCTGCATCCCATAAGTTTGGGTCACAGTGTTTTCATTGTCATTTGTTTCTATGTATTTTTTAATTTCTTCTTTGATTTCTTCAGTGATATTTTTGTCTATCTTTCTGTGAATGTGGTTTTCGTTCCACAAGCTGCAGGATTGTAGTTCCTCTTGCTTCTGCTGAAATGTAAAATAATGTCTTAACCTCTTTAAAAGTTGATTGACTGCTGAAAACAAAAATAATCATCAAAGTGAGTTTGTATTAGTTATTAATTGATACATAAATGATTATCATAAACACTTGTCTTAGAATAACAAACATTTGTTTTCTCATAGTTATGGAGGGTCAGAAATTTGGGAGTGGCTTAGTTGAGTGATTCTGGCTCAGAGTCTCTCAAGAGGTTGTGGTCAAGGTGTCAGTGGAGGGTTTTGTCATCTGAAGCCTTGACCTGGGCTGGAGAATCTGCTTCCAAGATGGCTCCCTCACATGGCTGTTGGCAGTGGACCTCAGTGACTCACTGGTTGCTGGCAGGAGGCCTCTCCACATAGGCAACTTGAGTGTCTTTTTGATGTGGCAGCTGGCCTGCCCCAGAATCAGTAATCCAAGAGAGAAAGCAAGGTGGAGGCTGCGATGCTTTTTATGATCTCAGAAGTCACCCACTGTCATTTCCACCATATTCTAGTCTCCAGAAGGAAGTCAGTACGTCCAGACCATGCTCAAGGGAGGTGAATTACACCCCATCTTTTGAGGGGTGGATTTCAAGGGATCTGGGGACATGTTTAAGAACTATCACATATAAAAGTAAAATGTATAACAACAGTGGCACAAAGCACAGGAAGAGGCAAATGGAAGTATGCAATTATAAGTGTCTTATACTGCATGTGAAGTGGTATATTATGTGAAAGTCGACTGTGATCAGTTAAAATCATACGTTGTAAACCCAAAGAAAGCACTAAATTAAAACTATATTTCTAATAAATCAGGAGCAGGGATAAAGTGGACCCATAAAAAATTGTTCATGTAATCAAATACAAGGCAGGAAAAGAAGGAAAAGGAATAAAGAATAGATAGTACAGAAAGAAACAAAATAGTAAGATGGTACATTTAAAACCAATCATATCAATAATTACATTAAATGTACATGACTAAACCCCCCAAATAAAGTCAAGGATCATTAGCTTGGACTTAGAAAGTAAAACTAACGATATGATGGATGCAAGAAACACACTTTAAATTGAAGCTGTATTAAAAGTAAAAGGATGGAAAAATAAATATCATAAAAAGACTAAACATAAGAAAGCTGGAATGGCCATAACAATATCAGACAAAACAGATTTTAGAAGAAGGAATATTACAGAGAAGAAAGAGGAAATTTTATAATACAGGGGTTCATTTATTTTAAAAAATCATAAATTGTAAGCACGTCTAATATGTACCTAGTAACAGATTTAAAATATATTAAGCAAATATAAGAAACGTAGAAACATAAAAAAAAAAAAAAAAAGAACTAGATATACCCACAATTATAATTGGAGATTTTAGTGCTCCTCTCAGGAGCTACTGGAACAAAGAGGGAAAAAAATCAGTAAGGAGAGGGGAGACAAAAAACATACCTGGGCTTCCCTGGTGGCACGGGGGTTAGGAGTCTGCCGCCGATGCAGGGGACACGGGTTCGAGCCCTGGTTCGGGAAGATCCCACAAGCTGAAGAGCAGCTGGGCCCGTGCGCCACAACTACTGAGCCTGTGCTCTAGAGCCCATGGACCTAGAGCCGGTGCTCCAAGACAGGAGAGGCCACCGCGATGACAGGCCCAAGCACGGCAATGAAGAGTAGCCCCCGCTCACCACAACCAGAAAGAAAGCCCACGCACAGCAACGAAGACCCAACGCAGCCAAAAATAAATTAATTAAAAAAAATTATACCTAAGCTGACCTCATTGTCACTACAGAAACCTGTACCCAGTGACAGTAGAATAAGCATTTTTCTTCAAGTGCAGTCAGAGCATGTATGAAGAAAAAACATATTCAGTGGCATATAACTACAAACACATTTAAGAGTAGGAGTCCACAAGCTCTAATCCTTTAGCCAAATCTAGCCTACTCCCTGTTTTTGTAGATAAAATTTTGTAGGTAAAGTTTTTCTGGAACACAGACATGTACGTTGTTTATATCTACGGCTGCTTCTGCACTACAGCGGCAGAGCTGAGTAGTGGCTCCAGAGAGTATATACTAGCCCACAAAGACTGAGCTCTTTACCATCTGGACCTTTACAGAAAGAGTTTACTGACCCCAGTTTAAGAAGATTGAAATCATAAAGATCATGTTACCTGATAACAACAGAATTAAACTAGATATCAATAACAGACTCCTAGAAAATCCCCAAATATTTGAAAGTTAAATAACACATCTCCATATAATGCATAGGTTGAAAACATTAAACTAGAAAATATTTTGTACTGAAAGAAAATGAAAACACAATATATAAAAATTTGTAGGATGGAGATAAAGCAGTACTTTGAAGTAAATTTATAGCATTAAGTGTTCATGTTAGAAAAGAAGGAAACATCTCAAATCACCGATTCTACCTTAAGAAACTAGAAGAAGGCAAAAGAAATCCAAAATAAACAGAAAGAAGGAAAGCATAACAATAAAAATCAAAATCAAAGAAGAGGAAAAACAATAGGGTAAATCAATGAAACCGAAAGCTGGGTTTTTTTTTGAACAGAGAAATCAAATTGGTAAAACTCTGGTCAGACTGTTCAGGAAAAAGCCAGAAGAAACACATTTCCAAACTGGTCTGGAATGAAAGAGTTGTCCCTTTATATCCAACATTCTTTAAAAAGCTAATAAGATAATAAGCAATTTTAAACTCAAAAACTTTTATAAGATAAATTTCTTGCATGACCAACGTATCAAAGCTCAATCAAAAAGAAGCAGATGTGGAGCAACTGGCACATTCTTGCATTGTTGGTGAGATCACAAAGTCATACAACTAGTTAGGAAAATGATTTGGCAATTTTGTGTAAAGTAAAACAAACACTCACTGCACTGTCCAGGATCACACTTCTACGTGCTTCCAGGGGACGTGCTTACAGACTTGTATGTGAATATCCACCTCAGCTTTACTCATTACGGCCAAATCCTGGGAAAATTCAAGGGTTCGTGAGCTGGTGAATGAACAAAATTGTTATATTCACACCATGGAACACTATCCAGCCATCAAATAGGACTGAACCACAGATAGGATTTCACTGTAACAAAATTTTACAAAAGGTTTCAACTATAGGCTGTCGGGACTGTGGTGGGGAGAGAATTAACTGCACGAGGAAGGAAGTTTGTGGAGTGAAGGCAGTGTTCCCTATGATGCTTGTGGTGGTAGTTACACAATCATGCACATTTGTCATCAAATTAGACACGAAAGTTGATGAACTTTATTGCATATCTATTACACCTTAATAAAACGGATTTTGAAAAAAGAAAAAGAAATATCAGGTTATGGTAGGAGGGAAAGCCTGGGAGGGGGCAGGGTGGCCGGGGATGTGTGGGTCAGTGTGTCAGGGAGAGGCCAGTCCTGAGGGCGGCCCTGACTGGGCCCTTCCGGCCACCGGAGGGGGTGCACAGGTCAAGCCAGGTGGCTCCTGGAGGGGCCACCTCCATGTTTCAGATGAAAAGCCTGACCTCAGAGAGGCTGTGACTTAACCCAAGGGCACAACCCAGGGGCCAGGGTCTGAGTGCCAGGCTGCCAAGCAAGGAGGAGGCTGTGAAACAGCAGAGCTGGAGAGAGCAGGAGACACACACACACAGCACACCACAAACATAGGCACATAACACACAGCAAACACACACACGCACAGAGCAAACATATGCACAACATACAGCAAACACACACACACCACACACGGAGCACACACACGACACACTGCAAATATACACACACGACATACAGCAAACACACAGAGCACACACACAAACACACAG
>NW_021703776.1:100789259-100824573 GCF_005190385.1 Monodon monoceros | reverse complement strand
ACAGCAAACACACAGAGCACACACACAAACACACAGCAAACATACACACATGACATACAGCAAACACACACACAGCAAACACACAGCAAACATACACACGTGACATACAGCAAACACGCAGAGCACACACACAAACAGCAAACACACAGCACACACCACAAACATACACACATGACATACAGCAAACACACACGCACAGAACAAACACATAAACACACAGCAAACATATACACAACATACAGCAAACACACAGAGCACACACACAGCACACCCAGCAAACACACACACAAGGTCACACGTCCAAGTTAGGTGTGCGATCCAGCAAACAACCACAGAGCAGCCGGTTCCACAGGAGTGAGGGGTCCCTGGTCTCCGAGGACAGATGTACCCAGGCGGTCCTCCGTCAAGATGAACTGAGCACCGGGAGAGGTGCAGGAATATGTGCACGACCATCAGCCATGCCCCCCCCCCAACCAGGTAGCTGGGTATCTCCCAGGCTCTGCTCTACACCCACCAGGAGAAGGACTCGGGCCGTCCCCCAGGACCGTCCAGCTGGGCAGCGTGCACTGTGGTAAACCCCGTGACACACGTGAAGGAGGCAGCGAGCAAGGACAGAAGGGTGACAGGTGGACACAGTGGGGCGGAAGGGAGGCGTCAAGGAGGAGATGTCCTCCCAGTCGGCTCCGGCTGCTACAGCAAACAGCACGAACGGACGGGGCGGCTTAAACAACAGACATTTATTCTCTCAGGATTCTGGAGGCTGAAAGCTCAAGACCAAGGTGCCAGCAAATCACTGTCTTGCTGGCGTGTAAACAGCCTCCTCACCTGGCCTTTCCCGGTGCCACACACGGAGAAAGGGAGGTGAGGGGAGACAGAGAGGGAGGGAGAGAGAGGGAGAGAGAAGGAGAGGGAGGGAGTCCTTTTTCTCTCTTCCTCTTCTTATGAGGGCACTAATCCCATCACAAGATTTCATAAAACCTAAAATCCTGCCTTTGGGGGTTTGATTTTTTCAGTGCTGGCATGAATGTGTTCTATAGTTTCTGGAACAAGAATTAAACCCCAGATGGAAAGTGCCTTCCAAGCCACCCTCATTTGAAGGACAATGCTCAAAATATAATTTTCCAAATGAAGAAAATGTTCCCAGTCAACGATGTATGATCGTTTGATTGGACGTTAATAACGCGGTCCAAGCTCCCGCTGCCCGTGGCACAGCTGGGGGCCGCTCCGCTGGGCTGCAGGGAACAGCCACGCAGAGAGCAGGGACCAGGGCCCCTGACAGCTAGCGCTCTCTGTGCTGTCCTCCCCACACGTTTCCAAGACATGAACATCACACGGCTCCGCAGACAGAGGCATCAGGATTTGTCCCCAGGCTTCCACGGGGGAAGTCTCCAGGCTGAAGGACCTGGCCTGCGAGAGCCCCCGGCCAGGTGTCTCCGTGTCCTTCACCTGCCCACTTCCTCCCCGCAAACCTAGACGCCCTTCCTCTGTGTCACCTCTCTCACCGAGGTGCCACTGTCGCCCGCACAGACACACACACAGCTACCCTGGGGCAGAGTCCACCTTGCAAATTGGTCAGCAGCTCTCATATAAACTGGCACTTCTTTTGGAAATAAGTGTCAAGAACTTTAAAAGCATTTATACGTTTTCATTCAGTAACGGCATTTTCTGAGAATCTATCCTGAGATTCTAAGAATATCATCGGGGGCAGGGAGGCACAAAGCTGTGTAATTACTAAATATAATTTTTTATAGTGGAAAACTTGGAGATAATTTAAATATACAACCATAGGGTAGATGCTTTATAAAGTATGATTCATCAGTTATATGGACAATTATGCAGGCAGAAAATGATGGGTACAATAATTTTTGCCAGGCTCTCATATTTTGATGTATTTCCTTCCCATTATTTCTTCAGGCTTCTTTTTTTGTAAGTAAATATAAAGTTAACTATAATTAGCAGTGGTTGCTTTTTCTCCTTTTCTGTGTTTTCCTAATTTTTATGATCAACATGAATTTCTCTAATGGAGCAATTAACAAATTCTTCTCAAGGAGTGAGGGCACAGAAAGGTTGTCTTTGCAGCTCAAGGGAATATCCTGACTCCTGACTGAAAAGAGTGAGCTTGGTCAGGGTTCAGCCCCAGATTTAGCCATTGCGGTTAATATCTGTGAGTTTTGTTTTGTTTTGTTCTCAAATACTCTGTCCAAGGTCAATCACACACACACACACACACACACAGATGCTTATGACATGTCTGCTCCTGGGTCAAGAGCCTGCCGTGAACTTGGGAAGGGAAAGGAGGAAAACCCATGGCAGAGGTATAGTGTGCTGTAAAGATCATTCCAAATGATAGCACAGAGCATCTTGCTTCATCCTCTCTCTATAAAGAAAGCAGAACCCACTGCGGTTAGGAGCTAGGAGGTCAGAGCAGGTAGCAAGGATCAGTGCAGGAGGGCCCTGGAATCCTGTTAGTGGGACGCCTCCAGCTGTGCACCCCTGTCCTCTCCCTGCACCTGCACCCTGCTTTGTGCAGCCACATCTATCTCCTAGGCTCCAGCCATAGCGGCCTTGTCCCTGGGCCCCGCCAGCCCATCTTCCCACCAAGCCTGGCACCTGCGCCCCCGTGAGGAACCCCTTCCCCCAGACCTATCCATCCTCGGGCCCCAAACATCATAGAGGTCTCAGTTCAAATGTCCCATCCTCAGAAGCCTTGCCGACTACCCTGCGAAGCCAACCGCCCACCTCCAGAGCCTGTCACTGCAATCTGTTTTCTCCAGGACATTTGCCAGTGCCTTAAATTTTCTGGTTTGTTTATTGTGTTTATTTTGAAACTTTCCCCCTAACAGATAAGTTCCCAGAGGGCAAGGGCTCCGCTGCTGATGGCCCCGTCCCTAAGTGCAGCCGAGGTGGGTGCTCACCAGTCACCTCTGCTGGGGGAGTGAATTCCAGCAGCAGGACTTGCCAGCCCTGAGGCCACGTGTCTCCTCCTTGAACCTTCCCCTCAGCTCCCCTGGGTGGCCCTTTCTGAGAGAGAAGAGGCCGTTTGCCAAGTACAGGGCGATACTCCTCCCCGGAGCGATTTCTCTTCTGCCTTTAGGCTTCTGATACTACACAGAGGCAGGCTAAGAACTCGGAGACCTGAGATCTGGTTTCAGTTTTACTATTTCTCATAAAAATCATGTAATAATTCTGCCTCTGTTTCCACATTTGTCAAATGGGGGAAAAGATACCACTTACTTCCTAAAAGGGAAATAGATGAGAAAAGCCTTTCCAAACCCAAAGCGTGTGACATTTTCTGTGAAGAAGCTCGGGACAGAGCCCCCACTGCAGCTGAAGCTCTTTGATCTCCACTTCCCGTCCAACCACCAAGGGTGGCTCTAGTTTTAGTTGCTTCCTAAGGAATCAGGCAATGTTATTTTGCCCCCATCCCCTGGCTGGAGCTTAGAGTCCCATGGACCACACCTGGATGGGCCCCCCCTACTATGGGCAGCGCTGAGGCCTTCACCTGGAGAGAACCAGAAAAAGGAAAGCATACATCCTTGATCCCCATCCCCGTGATGGCACTAAGAAAGGTGTCCCATGGTGTCCTCATGGCTACCCCACCTTGTCCACAGGAGTCACCAGGCCATCACAAGTCACCCAGTAGGCGGTTCCAAATCCAGGGGTGGGGGGAAGGGGGGGAAGCTGGGGGAAGGTGGGGAAGAGGGGCAGGAGGCCTGATGTGACAAAGCCTCCCTCCCACCTGCCAGGGTGTCCTGCCTGCCTGGGGCCCTCCCAGAGGTTCTGAAAGCAGCTGGAACTTGAGAATCAGCCGGATTTGCTAGCTCAGGATTTACATTCTAGCTTGATACCTGCTAAGCCTTGTGACTCTGGGGAAGTTACTTAGGACCCTTGCGTTTTTCTCTTCTGCAAAATGGGACTCAGAATATAATTCACTTAGTATTATCATAAGAGTGTAAGTGCACTTCAGTTTTCTAGGATAATTTCTGGGATAAAGTAGATGCTCAATAATTCCCTACAGTTCTCTGTCCCATGGGGATGGGAACTTTGAGGTCAGCCCCACCCCACCCCATCCGGCTCCCCTAGAATCCAGGGGTCAGCCTGGATCTTTCCTCTTCTCTTCAACCTCGTTCCCACAGAGCCCTGCTGGATGCTAACATAAACATGACATATGCTATCACGCCATCCTCCATGAGCATATTTACTTTAACCCAAGATTCCTAGACGTGTGGTGAAGATAGAATTTCAGGCCAACTGGAGGCTGGTGGGGAGATAGATCAGAGAAAGTCTATTTTACCTGGAATCCAGGGATTGGCTAAAACTACTGTTTCTAAATTTGAAGTGATCATGTGGCCCCCAAACCACGGAAACCATATACAAGCCCTGGGGCCCCTGTCCTTTGAAGTCAAAGGTTTTTCCTTTAGTCTCCCAGGCCTCCTCTGGGTCTCAAAAGGCTGGCTCAAGAGTTAATGATTAGGAATGTGGAGATGTAGAAACAAAGATTAGCTGTTGGGCCAGGAAACTTGTAACAATTTAGACTATAAATCCGCCACATAGCAGAATCACCTGAAGTCCCAGTTCCCTGAAAGGTGTAGATAAAGGCCTGACTCACATCCCTAAGTTGTTTCTGCAGGAAGCAGAACCAGAAGAAAATTGTGACCACAAGAACACACACCCTAGATTGGTTGAAACCAAAAAGTTGATGATGCTTGAACTTCACCTTGATGCCAACCAATCAAGGAATTGTGCATGAGCTGATAACGCACCTTGCTGACCCCTCCCGCCCACTGCCTTTAAAACCCCTTCTCTGAAAGCCGTCAGGTACTTCAGGTCTTTTGCACATGAGCTGCCCATTCTTCTTTCTTGGCACTGGCAATAAACGCTGAACTTCCCTTCACCACAACCTGGTGACAGTAGACTGGCTTTACTACGCACGGGTGAGTGGACCCAAGTTTGGTTTGGTAACATGGCCTTCCTGCCCTCATCCTTCTTACCACCCTCCTTCTGACCCCCACCTCCACCCTGAGGTTTAACAGCTCAAAGTCCACTTGGAATCTCTCTCAACCTTTCATTCAGCGCTCAGCCATGTCACCTGGTCTCTTCTCCTTCACGGCAAACTTTCCCATCTCCAGAGCCACTAGGAAGCCATGCAGACCCCTCTGGGGGGCTCGCATAGGAGGGCTGAAATGATTTCCCTTCATGGGGCCAGTGGGACTGGCGCCCCAGGTGGGGATAAGGCGTGAAGAAGAGCGAGGCTCTATGGGAAAGAAATGGAAGGGAAGGGAAGAAAGCAGGGACAGGAAGGGGGAAACGAGACCAAAAGGTGAGGCTGGAGGAGAGGACGTCTGTGCCATGACCTCAAGTTCAAGCTTTCAAATATTCATAAGTTCTCTCCTCACCCTCTAAAATCAAACAGGTGCATTGGAACTTAACTTTGGAATTCAAGTAGGAGCTCAGGCTGAAAGAGGCAACATGTCAGAGTTAGTGGGATAATCATTTAAATCGTAGGAGTAACCCAAACTCTACATTTTAAGAAACAAAGAATTAAAACAAGAAAATGTCAAGGCTTCTCTTTTCTGAATTGTAGATTTAGAATAGTAGATAGCTAATTTGTACCTTCATGCTTTTTTCAATCAGAGAAGTGAAGATAATCACTCTTTCCTAATAACAGGCTTTCCACAGGTAGGTAGAGGACATTTTCTGCTCCATTCAGTAAGTGGAAGAGGGAGTAAAGGGCATTCTTGACGAGGGAAATAAAGCCTCTGGAAATTGTCTTAATAGCAGGCTGGGCGTTCAGGCAACAGGGGTGACCTCAGCTTTCCTGGGGCTGCCCTCCCCCACTCCCACCCTGCTCCGTTTCTCCATGACTCAAGGCTCCCCAGATACTCCAGCTGCTGGTGCCTCTTCTCCAGATACAGAGGGTGAAGGTCATTACCAGCAGATGACACACTCGTGCCCACTCATCCTGTAGGTCCCACCACAGTTGCCAGCTTCTTCTCCAAGTTTCCCCAGGTGAAGGTCACACTTTCCACTTTCTACTACAGGTGTTTGCTTGCATGTCTGTGTCCTCAGCGGACTCCTTTCCTGCAGTTACGGGAAACAGAGAACTCAGTTTTAGCTCTCAGCCAGAATGGAAAAGAATTTAAGATTTCAAATGTCTCTGAAGCTGAGATGCTCCAGAGTCAAATGTATCCTTTGGGGAGGGTTTCTGATCTAAAATCAAAAATTGAGAGTGATTTTAAAGAAGTGATCCCTTGAAGCTGGAAGAAAAACAGGGTTAGTTTAGGCAATAATTTAAGGTGATTAAGGAAAACCGGGATACCTAAATCACACCTTTGTGCTTTGTTTTCCCTTTAAATAATTATCTTTTTTCTCAAAACAGTAATGTTTTATATTCGATGCTTAGTTACTTAAATAGATTACAATATCAGTCAGGGGCCCACCTGGAAAGAGAAGGCATGTTCCTATGGGATTCTGGAGAAAGCTGCCTATAGGGACTTATGAGGGGCTGCGGGGTGAAGCACATCATCTGAGAAGGTCGGCGCACCCAGAAGTAGCAGTCATGGGGAGGGGTTGGCATTCCCAGACCCCAAGGGTCAAGAAGAAGAAACATAGCACCCTGGTGAGGGCTTGAGCTGTGTGGGAGGCGGAGGGGCTGGGGTGCAGGCGCCCAGCAGAGCTGAGCTTCTCCGAGAGATGAGCTGCTACTGGGACAGAAGCCAAAAGTGGGCGTAAATCCCGGAGAGTTAATCCCCGCCCTCTCCCCAGCTACGCCTCTGGCTGAAGCAGGGGGTACAGTCTCAGGGCAAACAAATACATCCCCAAGAGGCATGCGGAGAAGACCAAGAAGGAAGAAGAAGAAGGAGGGGGAGGGGGAGGGGGGAAAGGCAGGGATGAAGAATAACCAGCATGAATATTTTATTTTTTTAGAAAGTATATTGGTAGGAAAGGCTGCTAATCTCCCTCCTATTCTGTCTGCCACACTTACCACCTCAATTCAGATCAAAGGAAAAAGTCAAATGCAACAGCAGTTACCTAATCGGAGTTCACACCTGTACCAAGAACATAATCAGAGCCAAGCATTGATTTTTTTTCAATGGAAACCTACAAGACAACATCAAATATGCAAGGTGTGTGTGTGTGTGGGAGAGAGAGAGAGAGAGAGAGAGAGAGAGAGAGGAAATGAGAGGAAGAGAGGAGTCTGTGATGGCCAATAGAGTATAACCAACAGTTTTCTCAGATCTGAACCTCGGTGCTGTAGTTTACTTGGCAAAGCCCTGAATTAGCAGCAGACCTGTATTTTAACACCCTCCCATGAGGAAAAACTAATTTGCATTTGGTTAAAGCTATTTAAATGAAGCAGGTTAATTTTTTCTAACCAATGTTTAAATAAGTGCAGCAATCTTGATGGTTTCCCCTGGGAGGAGTACAGTCCTGGGAGGCTGAAGTTCACTTGCTGCCCCAGAGAGGTGACTGCCTGATCCTGGATCACAAATATTCAGTCAACGGGATGTGAGCTGCATCTCACGGTGAATCTCTACGGAGTCTCCAATCACACTGGATCACACATCCCTGTGTTGTTTTATTGGCTGTCTTCCCCCATAGAATGTGAGCCCCCCTAGGGCAGAGATGTCTGTCTCTTTCACTCCCCACTGTTACCCACACCAAGAACAGCGTCCAGCACATAAAAGGTGTTCAAAATCTATTCATTCAGTGAATGAAGAAGTGAATGCATGATTAGTGAGCCCTCCAGGTCTAAAGGAGACACACTGTCTATAATATGTGTTACGGTAGATTAGATACAGGGTCCATTTCCCAGACCCCTGGTGCTGACTCCCCAGAATCCCATCTTTTGGTCCATGTCACCAGCAGCCTCTCCTCCTCATTAGACCCAATAAGCATGTGAAGAACCAACAGAATCAGGCAGTCAGGCTTTCTCTGGATGGGACTTCCTACCCCCACTAGACGGAGGACGATGGAAGAGCCTCTGCTTGTTTACACGCTCATAACTTAGATTTCATAAAGAAGACATTGCGAACGTTTTGGAATAGGAAACATGTTGGAGGAGGTCATCGAGACGACGTGACCACCAGCTGACCCTCAAGGCGGACCCAGGCAGTGGAGGTTCCTCATCCCATCCCCACATTTGAAGGTGAATCTGCCCACCATTCCACAGCGAGAGCCGTTCCGAGGACGCAGCCTTGAGAGAGCGAGCTGGTGCTGAGACCACCCAGTGTGGACATCTAATCATCTGTGGCCCCCAAGACAAACCCCATAAGTCAGTCCCCTTGCTTATCAAAACTGCCACCTGCCAATCTGGAGTGTCTGCCTCTTTCTTCGGTCCCTCTTTGCCCTCCATATATGGGGACCAGTTTGCAAACCAACAAAACATTTATTCAACAGTTTTTGAGCATCCACTTCTGGTGAAGCTCTGTGGCCCTCCTGGACTGGCCACTGGCTTAACTGGAGAGAAAAGTCAAGTGCAAAAGCAATTCTTAGTCCATAGGATTGTAAGACTGTAATAAGGATCGTAATCCATGTGCAAATTTCTGCAAGTTCTATTCTGGTCTCCTACAGCGCACACGTGCACACATGGTTCAGATTTTTACCCATCTTCCTTCTAATTTGTCTAACATATTTCACATCAATAGGTCAATGAGAAATAACAAGACACAACAATATGTTCCTTTGCAAATGTAATTAGGGAATCTTCCGGCAAACAAATAAACTCCTAGCTAATGCAAAACTTGTTTTCAAAATGCTTTTTCTGCCTGGAGCAGGCTTACAAATAAATATTGAGTGTGCCAGGAAGTTGTTCAATTATTCATGTACTGAACTTTTTAAGCGTAGCTAAGAAAGACAATCTCCTTGAATTTACCTACTTGCCTGAAAGCTATGTGTTATTCATTGGCAGGGAAGAGGTTTCTCCATATTCATTTTATTTACCTGTCAGTAGCACATCTTCAGGTGAAGTATCTCAAAATGCATTTTAAACCACTTAATTTTACCCGAGTTAGTGTCTGTCTTCCCTAAGCCTGAACTCAAAGGATTCTGCCCCATCAATTATTGGAGAGGTCAGAGATACCCATTGTAAGCATCCATGAGCAGATACCCATCCATCATTCACTCCACAGGTCATGAGGGAGGAGATGCAATGAAGAAAGGGCACTGCGGTCAGGGCGGGGAGATCCTATTTCTTGCCAGACACAGTCATGACCTTGGCAATCACTTTACACCTCTGAGGCTCCATTTCTTCCTCTTACAACTTAAACCTCAGAAAAGCAATATTTGCTCTGCCTGCATCACCAGGCTGAGGTTATATATATTAAAATTTTCTATCATTTAAGAGATGATTCAATATGCCTATGAAAATCCCTACTTTCCCTAAAGTAGGAATTTGCATGCATCTCCCAGCAAAAAAGTAAACATCCCTGACTGAGAGAGTTTTCACGACTCAGAACGTATGGGCCATTCTTTTATCTGATCATTTCACAAACTTTGATTTCAGGGCTCCATATGGCCAACACCAGCAGAAGATACTGGGAATGCAACATCCTCCCTGCCGTGGGTGAGCTCACAGAATGTTGAAGGAGCTGGACAGGAAGAAAAGAGGGTGGTAAGATGGTAAGTTACAAGCTATTCCAACATTGGCGACGCCAAAACGTGAAGATATGACATCATGAAGGTGGTGGGATGGACGATAGACTAGGAAGTGGAGTGGAGTGGAAAAGTACCAGTTGTGTTTGGGGGTGTTTCTGGCTTGGATGGGATGACGTGTTGGATAGTGGCTGATCCCGGGTAATATAAGAAAAGGTGTAACTGAGGTGAAAGAAACACGCAGACCTAAGGTTCGTGTTTGGTGGTGCAAACCTATGGCTTTTATTGAGTATGGAGAGGTTACCATGGGGACACACACACCCAGAGGACACAGGTCTGGAGGACCCAAGAAGGCAAGTGGACGAGGAGTTTGTAGGGGATATTGAACGAGTTACTGGATGAATGAAGCATAGTTCTTACTCCCGAGAACCTTACTATCTAGCGCCCCCTGACGGGGGTGGTCAGGGATAACTGGGGAGGGTCAACGTGAAACCAGGCCACATCCCTGAAGCGTCCACAGAAGAGCCTCCCCATCCACGATGCAGGCCGCTGTCCAGGTCGTAAATCGAGTGGACGGCTCTCCAGCCATTTTGCATTCTCAGCTCAGACAATGTGTTACTATTTTTTAAACTTTTTATTGGAGTATTGTTGACTTACAACGTTGTGTTAATTTCAGGTGTACAGCAAAGTCAATCTGTTATACATATACATACCGCCACTCTTTTTTTTTTTTTTTTTTTTTTGCGGTACGCGGGCCTCTCACCGCTGTGGCCTCTCCCGTGGAGGAGCACAGGCTCCGGACGCACAGGCTCAGCGGCCATGGCTCATGAGCCTAGCAGCTCTGCGGCATGTGGGATCTTCCCAGACCGGGGCACGAACCTGCATTCCCTGCATCGGCAGGCGGACTCTCAACCACTGCGCCACCAGGGAAGCCCCCTCCACTCTTTTTTTAAGATCCTTTTCCCATATAGGCCGTTACAGAGTATTGAGCAGAGTTCCCTGTGCTGTGCAGGAGGTTATTAGTTATCTGTTTTATGTATAGTAGTGTGTATATGTCAATCTCAATCTCCCAATTTATTCGTCTCCCCCTTAACCCCTGGTAATCATGCCTTGAGGGCCATGAGGCAAATCTCTAGGTGCCTTCACATAAGAAATTTACTCTACCCTATAAGATCTAAAACAGTCAAGGAAGAAACGTGGATTTCACATTCACAACCATTTTTTCCTTTCAAAAACATGCATCCGTAACTGTGTCCCTGCATTCAGCAGAGTTCGACTTTACATCTGCGAGTGAGTTACACACGGGGAGTGGAGGCTCAGACAGAAGTTATCTCTCAGCGACAGACCGGTAGGAGGGCCGAGATGAAAACCTGGCTCCTTGCCTCCGAAAGCAGCGTCTTAGCAAAGGTCAGATGCTTTATGTATTAAATCACTCACTGGACGACTTGTCAGTTAAACACACGCCGGATGCTAGGAGAGAGATGAAGAGGCAGTAGCCCTGCCTTCAGAGAACTCATTGGACTAAAGCATTGGACGTCAGGTGTTTTCTGGTGAACCAGGCAAATACCTTCTGGAGGGAAACTTCAATCCCCACCTGCCTGACCGGGGGCGGGGGTGGGGATCCTCTAGGCTCCGCTTAAATGCTTGCGATCACAACACCCCAGGGTGGAGACAGGCTCCTCCCTACATCGGAGTGGGCGAGAAAAGCCCTCTTTGTCTCCACCTTTCTCTGTCTTCACACCTCCCACAGGTCACCCAAGAACTCACCTCCGATCCAGGCGGGACCTTCTACCCTTGCGTCTGAGAAGAGACAGCACTGCCTCCTGGTGGCCAACTCGAGGCTCTACAGAGTGGCAAGCCGGCCAGAGCCACCTTCTCTGGATCGATTCGGAGAGGGAAAGGGGACAGGCTTCCCCCTGTTCTTCAGCAAATAAAGGTGAGCATAACTGAGACCGAGTGTGGCTCTGGCAGCCAGCATCCTTGCCATGACCCTCACCTGCACCGGTGATGCTGCAGCGCCCTCCTCCCACTCAGGGTTCATGCCTTCCAGCCCTCTTTCCCCCATGTAGGAGGAAGCTTCCAATGAGGACCTAGGAACTGTCACTTATGGTTGCTATTGAAGCCATAACCCATGCGGTTCACACCAGGAGAACTCTGTCACAGGGATTTTTTAAAAAACATTGTACAAACAGGAGGAAAACAGGAGTCTTTATTTGTTACAATATAGCTTCTGTTTTATGTTTTGTTTTTTTGGCTCTAAGGCTTGTGGGATCTTAGCTCCCCAACCAGGGATTGAACCTGCACCCCATGCATTGGAAGGCGGAATCTTAACCACTGGACCACCAGGGAAGTCCCTCTGCCTTACCCGTTTGAATGGTGCAAAACCCAGATGAGTCTTGGAGGATGACTGTGGGTTATCGCACACTTAATCAGGTGCTCATGTCCATCATAACTGTAGTTCCACGTGTGGTATTCTTTACTGAAGCAAATCAACATTGCTCTACCACCGAGTATACGGCTGTTGACCTGGATAATGTTCCCCATTTCTATCAGTAAAGATGATCAGAAACAACTCATTCTCTTGTGGTAGGAGCATCAGCACCCCTACATCATCCATCTCTCCTGCTTTGGTCCTAAGACAGACCAGAGGGAATTGAATGTCTTAATATCACATCAGGCACCACATCACGTTGATGACGTTTTGCTAACTGGAGCTGATGAGAGGAAGTAGCAAGGGTGAGAGGGTAAGAGATAAGCCCCACAAGAGTTTGGAGACCTACCATACTGATAAAGTTTCTAGAGTTGCAGTAGCTGAGACATGTCAGAATATCCACTCTAAAGTGAAAATATACTGTGACACTTTGTAACACCCATTTCAAAGAAATAGACATAACTGTTGATGGACTTTTTGCTTTTTGAAGGCTACATATAGGATATGTAAGCATGATCTTGTAACATGATTATTGAGTAACGCTTAAGATGGCCAGTTTGCGGGGGGGAGCAGGTGGAAAGAGTAAAGAACAAGAAGGTCTACTGCTTAGACTTCCGTATCATGTCCAGGAAGTAGTTCAAGCTGTCTTGTCACTTATGCTGTGTGTCAAGATATGCAATGGTATTTCCTGTGCGTGAGGCAGATAATATATTTTACAGCAACTGAAAAATCCCAAAGAAAGAATCACTGCATGGTCCCTTGGGTTTGGGAATGAAGCCATGCCGTCTTCTGCCAGTAACTAGCCTCAAGTTGGTAAGCAGTTCCTGGCCTCCTATTGACCCTGGTGGAAACTTAGTGCTTGACCCCCAAGTGATTGCCCATCATCACTGTTTTTTCCCAATCCATCATCCCTGTGTGGAGCTGTAATATATTTGGTTATCTAGGTGTGTACTATGCAAATCCATCTGCAAACCAGACCTACCCTTTTTGTTAACTTTTCATAGGGAACCCTCATGAGGCCACAGGTGTGTGTTGAGGGCAAAGCAGTAGACACAGAAATAGGCCCAGTTTCCAGGTGAGTAAATGACCCAGCTACCTGTGCAATTGTGCCTGTTCTGATATATGCCATTTCCAAGGGATAATTTAATATGACTGTTAATATCCAATCTTATGATTTGGAATATCAGGAAAAAACATTCAGTTGATGGTGGGCAGCTCGGGGTGGCTAACATTTTATCTTTCAGGTATTGACATCACTCAATCTATACGGCAGTTCATGGAACTTTGTTGTCCCCGGCATTGAGAACACATTTATTTTACTCGAATGCCAAACAGGTGAGTGAAGGTTTGGAGGGGACAGAAAGAATGAACAGTACTGGACACTTTCATTATACCATCCAAACCCACCCTCTGCCTTTCTTCCATCTGCCTCTACCCTGGGAGGCTGAACTGGCTGGACTTCGTCCATGGCTCCCTTTGCCATCTGGCTTCTGGTTGTTTCGCATAAATGGGAAGCATTGGCGGAGACTGGACTGGAGAACAGAGTGAAATCAGGGTACTTATTTCCTGGTTTCCTCTGTGATGGGTCGTTATATGTTGAAGTAAGTTTCTCTACCAAGACCACAGCCCCTGTCAGGAAACACTCTGCTACAACAACAGCTACTATCTCTGGGTTCTGGTCAACTTTTCCTCTCCTTAACCTTCAGTCCTGAGGGTAGTAATGGCTCCTCCATCTTGCTAGTTTAGAGCATTTCAACCATCGCTCTTGGTTTCCTGTAACCCTGCTTACATATTTATGAGCAGCCTCTTCATTAAACCTTCCTCAATTACCCACTTGAGTACAGCATCTGTTTCCTGCTAGAGTGTAAGTGATACACATTCAGATCAGATTCTCAGAGCACAACTTCAAGTAATTAGAAATCAGCAACAAGCACAGACTTAAATGGACTCAAATTACTCAAGATAATAAGTTATTCACATAGGAAACTAAGACATATTTAGAATTGAATAACAAAAAGTGTACTACATCATAGTCATCTATAGTAGGACCAAGAAAAAGGGAAATATGTGCATTAATAAAAGAAAAAGATTAAAAGTAAATGTCTGAAGAACTTAAAAGCTTAGAATAAGCTTTTAAAAATAGGGCAGACATAATAATAGGTAGGAAATCAATAAAATGGGAAAAGAAAAAAATAAATGAGCTTCAACAAAAGAAAAATTTGCTTTTTAAAAACTCTAAGAAGAAAGATCAAGAAGAGAGAAGAAGGGCTTCCCTGGTGGCGCAGTGGTTGAGAGTCCGCCTGCCGATGCAAGGGACACGGGTTCGTGCCCCGGTCCGGGAAGATCCCACATGGTGCGGAGCGGCTGGGCCCGTGAGCCATGGCCGCTGAGCCTGCGCGTCCGGAGCCTGTGCTCCGCGACGGGAGAGGCCACGACAGTGAGAGGCCCGCGTACTGCAAAAAAAAAAAAAAAAAAAAAAAAAAGAAGAGAGAAGAAAAGGAACAAAAACTTTCTTACTAGTTATCAAGACTTACAAAACTGTAGTAATGAAAACACTATGATATCAATGCCAACATATATAATAGAAAAGAATGCCTATTAATTATAGAACATTGATAAATGACATTGCAAATCAGAGAAGAAAAGCTAAGCTATTCAATAAATAGAGCTGGGAAAATTGTTTACGCATACATAAAAAATCTGATACCTACCTCACACCACAAAAAGAAAAAAAATTTAATGAATTAACTATCAATATATAAAAATCAGACCCCCAAATCTTACCAAAAAATAAAGACAATGCCTTGGGGAAAAGAAGCAATTATTAAACAAGTGACAAAAATCACAATCAATGAAGAAAAAGATGGATAAGTTTAAATTTATATATGTACATATAAAGCATGAATAATATATATAATGTTTACAGAACTGTACATTATATAATCTTCATAAAAAGGTATTTATTCACCCAGGAAAGTAAGCCACTACCATGTGCCGATAACTCTCCAAACTGCTATAGACACTACAGCAAAGCTGACATGATCTCTGCCCTGGACCGTATGTTGGCAGATAAGCAAACAGGTTGAACAACGCTGCACTTAATAACACAATGAAAATATTACTTTTACTATCATCCACACCATCATAAAGGAGCTTATTTCCAGACAAATTATTAATCAATGTATCAATGTAGTTGTGGTGAGATATGGCAGACCGGGGGGGTGACCGATTCTCCTCAGGCATTTACCCTGTTTGTTTAGTCATTCAGTAAGTATTTATTGACTGACCCTTGAATGCCACTGTAATAAGCCCTGGGATAAAAGATGAATAAGAAATAATTTCTCCTCCAAGCAGAAAATCCCTGAGATCACCGCTGTGTAGAAGCAGACGCATAAACTGGAAGGTACAGTATCTTGTAATGGGCATTATGGTGGGGGGATCTTATGGTGCTATGGGGGCATATTGAAGCACCTACCCCAGACTCTGGGGAAAGGGGTAGGTGGGTTTACGGTGGTACTTCAAAGCCCAACAGTGAAGGCAAGGAAAATATTTTAATTCAGATAACTGGGTGAGTCATAAGTCAGAATTCTAAGTGCATACATTGCTATAAAATTATAATCATGTGTTAAAGGCTGTCATTCCAATTTTGAGCCAAGAAAGTTCAGAGGTTCAGAACAAAACAGGTATTTCAGAGACCTCAACAGCAAAAGTTGCTACAGCAGGAGTTTTCTGAGGTAAGGAGAGTGCAGCAGCAGAGTAACTATTGTTTCTTGGAAAAGCATAAACTAAGAGGCAAAAATCTTGAGTCTCTGTCCTGATTTTGCTGCACACTCACTTTCTAAAGCCTAGAGTAAGCCAATTATCCTCCAGAGTTTGGGAATAACATCACAAACGTAATGTGTTTATTATGAGAATTAGAGCATAAAGGTTAAAGTGCTTAAGAAAGCAGTACACGAATATTATTAAGTGGCATGTGCTTATGAAGACTCTAGCAGCATTTCTCACTGATGGAAATTACATCATCTTCATAATTGCTTCATTTTTGTCTTTATTGAGGTATAATTTTCATATAATAAACTGCACACATCGTTAGTGGATCATTCATTGAGTGTGGCAAATTTTATACATCATATAACTACAAACTTCAAAACATCAAAATGTAGAACCTTACCCTACCCGGAAAAGGTTGTCTTCCCATAAATTAATTCTACCAAAAAAAAAAACGAAAAAAAACCCCACTACTGTCCTTATATGTAGAATCTAAAATACGACACAAATGAACCTAGCTACGAAACAAAAACAGACTCACAGACATAGAGAACAGGCTTGTGTCTGCCAAGGGGGGAGGGGGGAGGCAAGGATTGGGAGTTTGGGATTAGCAGATGCAAACTATTACATATAGAATGGATAAACAACAAGGCCCTACTGTATAGCACAGGGAACAATATTCAATATTCACAATGGAAAAAATATGAAAAAGAATGTATATATAGGTATAACTGAATCACTTTGCTGTACAGCAGAAATTAACACAACATTGTAAATCAACTATACTTCAATAAAATAAATTTTTTTTTAAAACTACTGTCCTGTTTATATCACCATGCTTATGAAGGATTTTAATCTGTATTTTTCTTTTCTAGTAATATCCCTGTCAGATTTCTGGCCTCATGGTTATACTGGCCTCATAAAAATACTGAGAAGTGTTTTCTCCTCCTCCCCTTCCTGGAAAAAAGATGTGCAAAAATGGTAATATTTCTCTTTAAATGTTTGAAGGAATTCACTAGTGAAGTCATCCTGGGCTCAAACTGTCTTTGTTGATGTGTCTCTTTTAAAAATGTAAATATATAAGTATATATATGTTTTCAGGTTTCTTATTTCTTCTTGTGTTCATTTTAATCAAATTTGTTTATTTCACTTACATTTTTGACTTTATTGGCATATGTTCATAATATTTCATTTTTGTCTTTATTTTGTCTATATTTATTGATAGGTCCTTTTAAATTTTCTCATATTGATTACTTGTGCTTTATTTCTTTTTTATTGATTAATCTAACATAGAGTTTATTAATTTTGTAAATCTTTTTTAACATATCCACTTTGATTTTGTTGATTTTTGTCTAGTGTTTATTTCATTGATTTCTGCCTTTAATTATTTTCTCTCTTCTATTAATTTTGAGCTTAAGATGCTCTTCTTTTCCTAGCTTCTAAACATGGAAGTTTGTTGGAAATGGGGGAAAGTAAAAAAATCAATACTATAAATTTCCTTTCCTTATAAATTTACTGGAAAACTATGAATTTCATTCTCAGCACTGCTTTAGCTGAATATAAATCTTGTTATGTTGGGTTTTCATTATCATTCAACTCCAAATATTCTTAATTTCCTTTGTGATATCTTCTTTGACGCATAGGATTTTCTTGTTGTTGCATAATTTTCCATTTGCGTTTTTCTAGAGATTGTATTATTGTTGATTTCTAATCAACAATAATGTGTGGTCAGAGAATATACTTTCTATGATGTCGCGCCTTTAAAACTAATTGAGACTTATCTTATGGCCCAGCATATGGTAACGTTCATGAATGTATCTGGTTTTGTACCCACTGTTCTATTCATGTTAGGTTAAGTTGGTTGAAGGTTATGTTCAAATCTCCCACATCTTTATAACTTTTGCCTAGTTGTCTTATTAATTACTGAGAGGGGTTTAAAACCTCCAACTCTGGTTATGGATTTATATATTTCTTCATTACTTCTGTCAGTATTTGTTTTACATATTTCGAAGCTCTGTTATTAAGTGCATTCAAATATAAAACTGCTATGTCTTATTTCAATCTTAGAATTTCCATCATTTCTTACGGCTTTCATTTCTGATGAAACTCCTCATCTGCTTATGTGTGTCCTCCACATCCTCTGATATATACTTTAACACATTTATTATGGTTATTTTATAGCCTCTGTCTGCTAATTCCATAATCTATATCTTTGGCTCTGAGTCTACTGACAAAAATTTTCTCTTGATAATGGATCACATTTTCTTGCCTCTTTGCTTGTCTCTTTAATTTTTAAAATTTCACTCTGTACATCCCACGTAAAAGAATAATTGAGAATTAAACAGGTAGTATTTGCCCCTGAAAATGGTAGGACGCTGAGTCAAACGTCTCTGTAATTGGGCTGAGTCTGGGCTTTGTTGCAGCTTTAATTAGACTCATTCTACCCCTGGCTTCCCATACTTTGAGGGCAGGGTCAAGACTGTCCCTTCAGCAAGGCTTAACACCTGAGAATTGGAGAGATTCTGAGGCTCCAGACTTTACACGTGAGCAGCCACTTCCTGAGCCTTTGGAGATCTCTCTCCATTCTTCTACAAGAGGAGCAGGCTTTGATTTGCTGCTGCCTCGCATCCAGGAGGAGCCGCCTGTGCCCTAGGAATCTCCCTTGGCCGTCCTGCACATCCCCAAGCCTCCAGAAGGGCCCGGCCATGTACTTGGTCCAGGTACCACGCACATCGGGAGGGCTTACCTGCCTTGGTGCTGCTACCATGCACCCAGTGAAGGTCCCATGAGAAGGATGTGGTACGTGGGTGTGGATTCACTCCAAGTCTGGGAATCCTCAGAATTCCAAACCTTCCTCTCAGCCCACACGTGGCTGATGAAGAGTTGCCTAAAAAGATGCACAACATGAGAGTTCTGAGTTAAGTTTTATTTGGGGCAAAATGAGGACTATAGCCTGGGAGACAGCCTCTCAGAGAGCTCTGAGAAACTGCTCCGAAGAGGCAGGGGGAGGTCAGTATAGATGTGATTTTAGTGAAGGGGGAACGTGCAGTCAAACATGCATTTTGGGGGCCTCCCTGGTGGCATAGTGGTTGAGAGTCCGCCTGCCGATGCAGGGGACACGGGTTCGTGCCCCGGTCCGGGAAGATCACACGTGCCGCGGAGCGGCTGGGCCCGTGAGCCATGGCCGCTGAGCCTGAGTGTCCGGAGCCTGTGCTCCGCACTGGGAGAGGCCACAGCAGTGAGAGGCCCGCGTACCGCAAAAAATAAATGAAAAAAAAAAAAACCCATGCATTTTGGCAGTAGGTGGCTGCTCGTCACAAGGAGCAGATGTCTCCATTAATGATTTTAGTGCTTTTCTAGATACAAAGAGATGCAAGAATTGGGCTCATAATATCTCCTGAGAATATCTGAAGGCATGTTCTGCTGGGTTTTCCCAGAGCACAGAGGGCCTCCTTCCTGCTCTCCACGCTGAGCTCCTTTCAGGGGGTGTGGAAGGTCAGCGGCTGCAACAGTTCATGATTTACTCCTTGTAGAGGCAGATGGCAAGTGCCAATCTGTAGTTGGCAGAAGTTTAAAAGACAGGTGGGTGCCACATCCCACACATACTGAGTAAAGAAAAATGTGCCAGGGATGAAAGTACCCATGGTCTCTACTAGGAAGGGCTTGTCTCTTACTGGAATTCAGTGCAGTTGGGTTTCCCTGTGTTCCCAGTTCTGGGTTGCCTTTAAACATGCATATGATTTTGTCACTTCTCTGAACTATTCTGATTTGTAAGGTGGGATCTCCTGCAACTCACTACATCCCAGCTGCTGAAGTGTCCATTTGAAGCTGTGTTCGTGTCTGGGGTGTGGATGTGAATAAATCACCCTTGGGGTCAGAAAGAAATAAACGCCAATTTAAATAGTTCTCTGGGTAAATTTTGATTTCATCGGTTTTACACACACTGAAAATAAATGGTCTTTGCTACCGCCCATGTTTCCACATGAAGTGATGCAGACCGTGTACTGCCCGAAGCTTTCAAGCCTAGGAGACAAGTGGAGGTTGAAACACAACCTCAGCTTTTTTCTCCCAGTTTATCCTCTCAAAGGAAAATCTGTTCTTAATTCACCCACGGCTCCGTGTGCAAAGGCGAGCAGCGACCCTAGTATCGTTGCTCTGTCTACAGATCGATAAACTCGTCCCCCACATCTGGGTCCCCCACATTATGGCTACTTGCAAGAATATTGCCTAAATAATCTAGAATAACTTGTCATATTCCAAGGCCAGTGTTCAAAAGAAAAAAATTGACAAAGATACAGAGAGACCCCAGGTACTAATGGAGAAGTCGCTGACCTCTTCAGGAAGTTTCATGCAATGTAGCAGAAGCGACCTTTCTAAACAAGTTTCTTTTTCAATTTGAACTTTTTGACAATTTCTTTGCAATCTCACTCCTCTGAATGAGTGTGAGTTTTTCCCTATTTATATATTTTTTGGAGCATACGTCCACATAACTATGAAATAAAACTTGATCCAAAAATCTTCACTTAAATAAGATAAAAATGAACTTATTTACCAAAAAAAAAAAAAAAGCCAGACTCACTGACATAGAAAATAAACTTATGGTTACCCGGGGTGATGTGGGGGGAGGGGGAGGGGGAAGGATAGATTGGGAGTTTGGGATTGACATGTACACACGGCTATGTTTAAAAAGGATAACCAACAAGGACCTACTGTATAGCACAGGGAGCTCTGCTAAATACTTTGTAATAACCTAAATGGGAAAAGAATTTGAAAAAATAAATACATGTATAACTGAATCACTTTGCTGTACAGTTGAAACTAACACAACGTTGTTAATCAACTGGACTCCAATATAAAATAAAAATTAAAAGAAAAACAAAAGAACACAAAATCTTCAGTTTGTTTATGTGTCTGTGCACAAACACATTATATGAAAGCCTGTCATTCGTTTTCTTTAACTGGTTCCATCAAAAAATATTGAATGAGTTCTCATAATCTGTATTCACTGTTGCCTCCCCAGTGCCTAAATAATTACCTGGCACAAAGTCCCTGTGCCTACTTTCTAGTGAAGAGACATCTACGAAGGATACGGCAAAATAAACCTCATTTCTAGAAGTGATAAATATGATAATGTTACAGTTTCGTATTTCAACCAGAACATTCTTGAGAGTAATTAATGATTACATGAGGAAAGCAAGTGTCCCCAGGGATGGCCTGGGTGTAAATAAGACATAAGGAACTTAGGGGAGAGTTCTGTGAAAAAAAGGACATTGGGGTTATGGCTTGGACTTGAGAGGGAGTCAGATGGAGTCTGAGTGGGTGGGGAGCAGACGTTAACAGGGGCTCAAGGGAAGCCCCGTGGAGGGGTGGCATTCAATCCTAGTCAGAACGATGACAGAGAGTCACTAACCAAAGCCTGGAGGAAGGGCAAGTTCGGGCAGGGCCATGGCAAGTGCAAAGGGTCTGAGGAGGAAACAAACCTGGTGTGTTCAAGACAGAGAAGGAAACAATGGGCTGCCATCAAGCGAAGGAGGCTGAAGGTGGTGGGAGATGGATAGAGTCAGAGAATCGAGCTCTGCCGTCCTTACGGGCCCTGCTGGGAGCTGGCAACTCCACACAAAGGGGTGACTCGGCGAAGAGCCAAGTGAGAGAGCTAAGTTCTCATCTAATTAGGGGGAAGTATTCATGAGAGTCACGTGCTAAGGTGATGCTCTTAAATCAGTCTAAACTCAGCAGTCAGCTAACTTGCTATCTCAAGAAGTGTCAAGGTGAGTTTTTTTTCCCCCCACTAAAGTGAATTATTTTACAATGAGAATAATGCCTTACCTTTGCAAAAGTTTTCTTGCGGTGTTATACGGAACTACATTTTTATTTATTTTCTGTGCGTAAGGCGTTCTGGAAGATGATAAGGCTTTGGAAGGCTTTGCAAGGGTTGTCTGGGTTTCCAGGTCCAGTCCAAGTTCAGCACAGACTGCTGTGAATGCCTGGCTGGGAGAGGTAGTTACAAGGAAGAGGAATCAGGACAGGTAGACATTTCATAGGCCAGAAAGCATTTTGCCTATTAGTAGAAAGGCCCGCATGAAGTTAAAAACATCAATTGCAAAACACAATAGAGGAGGTGAACCTTGACAACAGAATCAACTAAAACCTCCCACATTTTGGCGGTAAGTTCAGGATGTGATAACTTTCCTTAGATGTCAATGCCGCCTTAGAGGGCAGTCCTTCACTCGGACTCCAGTGAAAGGCCAAGCAACCAAGTATCTTTTTCTGTGGTTGCAGTATCTTCTCTCTAAGGCCAAAAAGGAATTTTTATCATTTTATATTTCTCACTAACAAGTAATATAACAATTTCCCTCCAGAGAAATCCTCATGGATTTGGCCCATAGATACTAGCTAGGGCTTAATTCAATCAAACAATCCTTAGAGAATTGTGCAGGCCAACTGAAAAGGAAAGGTATTACATTTATATGTGTAACATCTATCAAACCTATAGCTCTTAAGATGTTAAAAGCTCTATCCTTAGTAATACAGTCTCAGATGGATTTTAAATAAACATTAAAAATATATGTAGACAAACTTCCAGTTATAAGAGTAACGAGTCCTGGGGATCTAATGTACAGCACAGTGATTATAGTTAATATTGTATCATATATTGAAAATTTCTAAGCGAGTAGATGGTAACTGTTTTCAACACAAAAAAGAAATGGTAATTATGTGACGGGATGGAAGTGTTAGCTGATGCTATGCTGGTAATCATTTTGCAATATGTAAATGTACCAAATCAACCCGCTATATACCTTAAACTTACCCAATGTTATGTGTCAATTATGTCTCAATGAAGCTGCGGGCAAACCTAGGGACAAGATGGGAATAAAGATGCAGACCTACTAGAGAACGGACTTGAGGATACGGAGAGGGGGAAGGGTAAGCTGGGACAAAGTGAGACAGTGGCATGGACATATATACACTACCGAATGTAAAATAGATAGCTAGTGGGAAGCAGCCGCATAGCACAGGGAGATCAGCTCGGTGCTTTATGACCACCTAGAGGGGCGGGATAGGGAGGGTGGGAGGGAGGGAGACGCAAGAGGGAAGAGATATGGGGATATAAGTATATGTATAACTGATTCACTTTGTTATAAAGCAGAAGCTAACCCACCATTGTAAAGCAATTATACTCCAATAAAGATGTTTAAAAAAAAAGCTGTGGGCAAATAATTTAAAATACAGAAATGATTTAAGTATATATGTAGAAAAGAAAGCCTACAAGAAGTTATAAACAAAAAATATTTGAGTAGGTGCTAATTATTTTTAAAATGGATAATAAACAATCCCTATTCCAAGGCAACGATTAAGCACTAAAACACAGCTTAAAGATTTTTGTTTCAGCATGCTCTGAGTGATGGCTAAGGAAAAACATTAAAATTTTTGCTTTGAAAGGGTGTCAAATTATTAGCCCATTGGGGACGCGCACGTAACCAATCCAGTCCTTACCTGTTTCACTGGTTATATAGGTTACTTGGGTCGTTTTGTTGTAAATCTCAAGTTTTCAAACAACTTGAAGCCTCAAGTCCAAGCTTAATTAAACCTATTGAAGAGCAAAGGAAAACAAGCTTTAAAGATCACCTGTTTGGCTCATAAAATCTCAGCACCACAAACAAGGAAACGTTCAACTATTCCTAGGATGCCATAAAATTTTTATGGCTCAATCCTAGGATTCCTCTTAAGTCTCTCTAAGGCACGGATGTTTGGTCCGCAACCTCCTCTCCTCCCCCACCCTTGCATTTGATCTTTTTTATGCTTGTAAGGTGAGTTTGCTTTTCAATTTACTCTCATTCCCTTTGCTCCAGTGCTTTCGGGGAAGGGAGGTGGGGAGGGGAGGAAAGATGCTTGCAGAACTGGCCGTTGTTTGCCATGTTTGCGTGGCTTTCCCTTGTCTCCAAAGAAATAGGAAACATCGTGACTCCCTAAGTCCAAACCGAGATGATGGAGGAACTGACACATGCCTGGCGGACTTGCACCGAGTGGCTCCCAACGAGGGAGCATCGTTGCCCCTGGGAGAAGCGATAGTCTGAGACACACTCCACGCTCCAGCTGCCAAGTTGGGAGTTTTCTTCCCCCGCCACCACTACGCCCCCTGCCCACCTGCCTCTCCTCAAAGCCTTGGATCAAGTTCAACGTCCAAGCAGAGAGAACGAGTCAAACTGGCTGAAAACTTGGCCTGACCTCGGGCCTTGGTTCCAACGACTGGCCTTCTGCTTTGTCCTTAAGTGAAAATAGCAGCTAACATCTGTGTCTGTCACTGGTTAAACCTTAACTTGTGTTATGTCACCCTCCCAACGACCCTGTGGTGTGGCTGGTTCACGATCCCAGTTTGCAGAAGAGGTCATGGTGGCACAGAGAGGTTACACCCTGTGCCCTAGATCACAGCCGTCGACAGAGGTGGAGCCCGAGCTCAAGGGCAGGAAGCCAGCCCCGGGCTTAACCACTGTGCCATCTTACCAGCTTACCCGGGTCCCACTTCCGGTAACCGGGTCTTGTTGCATTCCCATCTCCTAATCTGAGTTCCTTTTTTTTTTAATTGAAGTGTAGTTGATTTACAGTGTTGTGTTAGTTTCAGGTGTACAGCAAAGTGATTCATATATATATATATATGAATTCTTCTCCCTTACAGATTATTACAAGACATTGAATACAGTTCCCTGTGCTACATAGTATGTTCTTGTTGGTTATCTATTTTATATATAGTAGTGTGTATATATTAATCCCAAACTCCTAATTTATCCCCCCTTTCCCCTTTGGTAAACATAATTTTGTTTTCTGTGTCTGTGAGTCAATTTCTATTTTGTATATAAGAAGTTCGTTTGTATCATTTTTTTTTTTTTTTTTTTTTTTAGATTCCACATACAAGCGATATAGGATATTTGTCTTTCTCTGTCTGGTTTACTTCACTTAGTATGGCAACCTCTAGGTCCATCCAAGTTGCTGCAAACGGCATTATTTCATTCTTTGTTATGGCTGAGTAGTATTCCATTGTGTATATATATCAATACCACACCTTCTTTATCCATTCATCTGTCAATGGACATTCTTTTCTTAACAATCCCAAGACCTCTTGCCTCTCTGAGGTCTACTCCTCCCATTGTTTCCCTTCTGGGGAAGAAGTCTCTGTCTTTAGTTTCCCCCCGCCATCTGGGCCCCACTGGACCTGATACCAGCTCTTTTCCTGTCTCCAAATGTTGAATGATCCTGGGTCACTAACAGCTGCACCCAGGCATCTTCCAGAACAATCACATCATCTCCCACTGTTAAATGTTCAGATGCCCATGATCCCCCCCCACCACTGCCAAGGTCCCTAGCGATGTGTTCCACTTCCTGACATGCTAAGTAGGATTTCATTAGAAACAGTCCCCATATAAGGAAAGCTTTCTACTTACTATTCCAAAAGTTACCCTCAGGTCTTTCTAAGCACCTACATAGACCCCAAGAGACTCCCCCCACACCCATTCCAGCTAAGCCTGGGCTCAGAGTGGTGGTAGGAAAATTGATTGACTGTATGGGCCCCATGAAGATTCTTCAGGTAGACAAGCCTCTGCCTTCCCTGTGAGCCTGCCATTTGAGACTCCCCATAGTCAACTGAGGAGTGCTGGCTCTCACCAGGTATAAACACCCTGTGGATGTGGCTCATCTCAAATTAAAGTTTAAACAGAAAAACTAACAGACATTTAACTTCTCACTGTGTCACCTGGGTGGTGGGAGCTGTGACCTCCCATTAGAGCTGAGCACACCTAGTGCCCAGATCTTGGTGTCTCAGTATCATCCTCCACTGTAAGAAGTCAGCGATGCTTGGAGATATGGCAGATTTCAGGTTTGGGGCAGAATCATTATAACAGAAATAGGAAGTAAGGGACAGGAAATACACAAAAACGACGGGACACATCAAAAGATAACAGTCAGGTTAAACAGGCTCCCACTGATCAAATTTGGAACAACTTGAACATGAAAATAAATATCATTAATAAGAGATTGTAACACCTTGAGTGAAAAAGGAAGCCATGAGTCTATACTGATACAGTTAATAAATTGAAAATCTGATGGGAAATTAGATATTTTCATAGTTTCAAAGTCTCTCACCACAAAGAACTTATTAATTATAAAGGGCAAGAGAGCAAATTTACATGGAGAAATACCACCTTCATCAAGTGCCTAAAGTGACCATAATTCACAAAAGGACTAATTGGAATTACACAGCACCTGGTAGGATACAAAGAACGAAACACATGGCATTTCTGTGGTATGATTAGATTCAGACCGTGCATCTTTAACAGGAATTAGGAAACACTGGATGAAGCCGAATTGAGGGGCATTCTACAGAATAACTGGCCTAAAATCTTCGAAAGAGCCAAGGATGTAAAATCAAGGAAAAAACGAAGAACCTTTCCAGATTAAGGAAAGGTGACAATTTAAGTTATTTGTGATTCTGAATCGGATCCTTTAACTCTAAAGGAAATTATTGGAACACTAAGGAAAATGAGAATGAGGTCTTTGCATCAACTGGTAAGAATGCAGGTATACTACTTCCAAAATGTTCATGGTTGTATTGCAGTTATATAGGAGAATGCCCTTGTTTGTAGGAAATACACATTAAGTATTACATAAAGATGTTGCATCAGTATTCTTTGTGCTGTAATTGCAACTTTTCTGTAAGCTTGAGATTTTTTTCAAAGTGTTTTTTAATTAAAAATTAAGCTTAACCACCACAAAGAATAGGTATAAGATGTATAACTTCCCAACCAGTAGAGAAAAAATAGAAACTATAAAACAGCTTGATTTGTTTTCAAGAAGATAGTATAGGGATGAGGGTAGGAAAACAAGCAAAAGTCTAGCAAACATAAGGCACAAAGTAAGGATGTAGATTCAGGCCTATTTGAATGAACATACACAGGAAATGTAATTGGATAAAACCTCCCAGATAAAAGATACATTTTCATTTGGTCTGAAACAAGTGCTGGAAATAATGTAAGAGAAGAAAACGGGACAAATACCAACCAAAGGAAAGTTGATGTTTCATCGTTAGTATCAGGCAAAGTTTACTTGATGCAGTGCATATAACTAATGAATTATAAAAGAGACAAATCACCAGGAAACTATAACAATTTGGAACAGGTATGAACCCCATATAGCTACAAACTGAATAAATTCAGAATTGAGAGAATAACATGGAAATGTGATAAATCTAAAATAATAGTGACGTTTATACCTCTTTCAATGACTAATCAACCAAGAAATTTAAAGTATTAAGGATACAGGACCAGATGGCTTCACAGGCGAATTCTATAAGATATTTAGAAAAGAGCTAACACCGATCCTTCTCAAACTCTTCCAAAAAATTTCAGAGGGAGGAACACTCCCAAATTCATTCTGTGAAGCCACCATCACCCTAATACCAAAACCAGAGAAAGATATCACACAAAAAGAAAATTACAGACCAATATCACTGATGAACATGGATGCAAAAATCCTGAACAAAATACTAGCAAACAGAATCCAACAATATATTAAAAGGATCATACACCATGATCAAGTGGGATTTATCCCAGGGATGCAAAGAGTCATCAATATATGCAAATCAATCAATGTGATACACCACATTAACAAATTAAGGAATAAAAACCATATGATCGTCCCAGTAGATGCAGAAAAAGCTTTTGACAAAGTTCAACACCCATTTATGATAAAAACTCTCTAGAAAATGGGCCTACTGAGAACCTACCTCAACATAATAAAGGACATATATGACAAACCCACAGCAAACATCATACTCAATGGTGAAAAACTGAAAACATTTCCACTAAGATCAGGAACTAGACAAGGATGTCCACTCTCACCACTCTTATTCAACATAGTATTGGAAGTCCTAGCCACGGCGATCAGAGAAGAAAAAGAAATAAAAGGAATAAAAATTGGAAAATAAGAAGTAAAACTGTCACTGTTTGCAGATGACATGATAACACCAGAAAATCCTAAAGGTGCCACCAGAAAACTACTAGAACTAATCAATGAATTTGGTAGGGTTGCAGGATATAAAACTAATGCACAGAAATATCTGGCATTCCTATACACTAACAATGAAAACTCAGAAAGAGAAATTAAGGAAACAATCCCATTTACCATTGCAACAAAAAGAATAAAATACCTAGGAATAAACCTACCTAAGGAGGTGAAAGACTTGTACTCAGAAAACTATAAAACACTGATGAAAGAAATCAAAGATGACATTAACAGATGGAGAAATACAGCATGTTCTTGGATTGGAAGAATTAATATTGTGAAAATGACAATACTACCCAAAGCAATCTACAGATTCAATGCCATCCCTATCAAACTACCAATGTCATCCTTCACAGAATTAGAGCAAAAAATTTTACAATTCGTATGGAAACACAAAAGACCCCGAATAGCCAAAGCAATCTTGAGAAAGAAAAACAGAGCTGGAGGAATCAGGCTTCCTGACTTCAAACTATACTACAAAACTACAGTAATCAAGACAGTATGGTACTGGCACAAAAATAGAAATATAGTTCAATTGTACAGGATAGAAAGCCCAAAGATAAACCCATGCACATATGGTCACCTAATTTATGACAAAGGATACCAGAACATACAATGGAAAAAAGACAGTCTCTTCAATAAGTGGTGCTGGGAAAACTGGACAGCTACATGTAAAAGAATGAGATTAGAACACTACTTAACACTATATACAAAAATAAACTCCAAATGGATTAAAGACCTAAATGTAAGGCCACACAGTATAAAACTCTTAGAGGAAAACACTCTTTGACATAAACCACAGCAAGATCTTTTTTTGACCCACTGCCTAGAGTAATGGAAATAAAAACAAAAATAAACAAATGGGACCTAATTAAACTTCAAAGCTTTTGCACAACAAAGGAGGCCATAAACAAGATGAAAAGACAACCCTCAGAATGGGAGAAAATATTTGCAAATGAAACAACAGACAAAGGATTAATCTCCAAAATACACAAACAGCTCATGGAGCTCAATATCAAAAAGATAAACAATTCAATGAAAAAAATGGGTGGAAGACCTAAATAGACATTTCACCAAAGAAGACATACAGATGGCCAAGAGGCACATGAAAAGCTGCTCAACATCACTAATTATTAGAGAAATGCAAATCGAAACTACAATGAGGTATCACCTCACACTGGTCAGAATGGCCATTATCAAAAAATCTAGAAACAATAAATGCTGGAAAGGGTGTGGTGAAAAAGGAACCCTCCTGCATTGTTGGTGGGAATGCAAATTGATACAACCACTATGGAGAACAGTATGGAGGTTCCTTAAAACACTAAAAATAGAACTACCATATGTCCCAGCAATCCCACTACTGGGCATATACCCTGAGAAAACCATAATTCAAAAAGAGACATGTACCACAATGTTCATTACAGCACTATTTACAATAGCCAAGTCATGGAAGCAACCTAAGTGTCCATCAAAGGTGAATGGATAAAGAAGATCTGGCATATATACACAATGGAATATTACTCAGCCATAAAAAGAAATGAAACTGAGTTAGTTGTAGTGAGGTGGATGGACACAGAGTCTGTCATACAGAGTGAAGTAAGTCAGAAAGAGAAAATCAAATACCGAATGCTAAGACATATATATGGAACCTTAAAAAATAAAAATGGTACTGATGAACCTAGTGGCAAGGCAGGAATAAAGACACAGACATAGAGAATGAACTGGAGGAAGTTAGAGTAGTGACATATATGCACTACCGAATGTAAAATAGCTAGCTAGTAGGAAGCAGCCGCATAGCATAGGAAGATCAGCTCGGTGCTTTGCGATGACCTAGAGGGGTGAGATAGGGAGGGTGGAAGGGAGGCTCAAGAGGGAGGGGATATTGGGATATATGTATACGTATAGTTGATTCACTTTGTTATAAAGCAGAAACTAACACAACACTGTAAAACAATTACACTCCAGTAAAGATGTTAAAAATTTCTTTTAAAAAGCAGATCTTAGTAAACACCAAATAATAAATATTATACAGAACCATGAATTTTGAATCCAGTGATACATTGCCCTTCCCTCCAATCCAGGGCTAAGAGCGGGCAGAGTAGGAGCCTTAACATTCAGTGAGATGGGGCTTCCCTGGTGGCGCAGTGGTTGAGAGTCTGCCTGCCGATGCAGGGGACGCGGGTTCGTGCCCTGGTCTGGGAAGATCCCCCATGCCGCGGAGCGGCTGGGCCCATGAGCCATGGCCGCTGAGCCTGCACGTCCGGAGCCTGTGCTCCGCAACGGGAGAGGCCACAGCAGTGAGAGGCCCGCGTACCGCAAAAAAAAAAAAAAAAAAAAAAATCAGTGAGATGAACCTTTCTGATGCTAAGTCAATCACATCAAAGTATCTGCCTTGCATCCTCTAAAATAACTTGCCCTGTCTCGGTGGTAGAAAAAGCCCAGGTCTCTAAACAGCCCTCAGATCTTTCTGTCGTCCTGTGCTTTGCAGTGAAGTCCACGACTTGTTATCCCAAATGAGTCAAAATCCTTGAAGACCACAGCGCCATGCCCACCCCTCACGTGCCCTGCAACTTCTCGGACCACTGGGGCCCCCCCTGCTGCCTCGCACATTTGGACTTATCCATCACTCAAGCTAATAAGTATCCTCTAAAATACGAGAATAACCTTAAGTGAAGATGTTTGATTGTTTTGTTCTCCATCCTGAGTTGTGGTTTTTAGAGAGAAGTAATTAGCAAGAGAGAGCTGAGGGGTGTGTGTGAGTGTGTGTGAGAGAGTGTGTGTGTGTGCGCGCGCGAGGGTGCAGCCTGGGGCTGTGCGTATCAGGACTGGGAAAATGGTTTTCCGGCAGGTGTGAAAGAAACACAAAAATGGAAAGAGTAGGGCCCTGGACTTCCGTTGCTTCACAACCTTTCTCAGTAACAGAGAGATGAACAGAATAGAGCTTACCCTGACTGTATCTTCAATTCTGTGGTGATGATCTCCTTTACAAAGCTCCGTGAGGCAGGAGTTTGGGAAGGGGCAGGCCTGTGGGCTTGGTATCCACTGTGTTCCCTGCACATCTGTTGCGATGCCTTGAGAGCCTGCGGGATGCTCAGAGCTCCAGGCTGGAAGCCGGTCACATCCCAGCTGGATATGAAAGCAGGCCCTTCACTCCTCATCCCCTCGTCATCTTCAGGAGATGATGGTGGACGTGAATCCTGAAGCCGCCTCCTTCTCCCACTTCTCTGAGGCCCAAGTCTCCAATGGCCCCAGAGTTGAACATGAAGACAGCAATGTTTCAACATCCTTAAAAGAAAATATCAACATCCTTAAAGACATCCTTAAAAGAAAACATCCTTAAAAAGAAACTCTATAAGCTTTTCAGCCCATAAATAGGGGTTTGCAAGTTTCCGAGAGACTTTCACCCCACTGGGCACCATGAGAACCCTTGTCCTGCTACCAGTCTGATGTTGATCCCTCTTACCGTTTGCGGGAGAGGCATTTTTATTTTGAGATGGGTATATTATAGACTCCGGGCGACCCGTGAGTTGGCTGCTAAAATAGGATGTAAGCAGATATTCAGGAGGTGGTGCCAATTTGTTGACACTATTTTTAGAAGATGCAAAACACAAGCAGAATTGTTCATTAGATCATTTTCGAATCCAGAGACACCTTCTGATAAACCCTGCCATGCCACCAGAGGCCCTGATTTCCCCCAGACAATGGTTGGGCACACTAAATTGAGCACCAAAAGAATAGCCTTTCCAATTTATCTTCCAAGTACACAGGAGATTACAGTTTGATTTTTACCTGTACTGCGTTTTCAAGGTAACACAAGCCAATGCTCACTTAATTTGCTCTCGGCTTGAAGAGGGTAGATCAATATGGTAAATGAATCACATTGAACAAGGACTTTATTGGCATCTGACTGAATAATAGGCTTATTTGAGCCTCCCCATCATGTCTGCCAGGGGGCAACAGGCAGCCCCCGCTGACAGGGAGCCGTCGGGCAAAGACAGGGAGCTCATCACTCGTAGGGGCAATTGAGCCAATACGCTCCCAAAGTTCTCGTGGGCAGACGATGCTGAACGTGGTGTATGACTGGAGGATAAACTGCAGCACGGATTTCCAATACATGAACGAGGCTTAAATTGGACTTCTTCCGTAGATAACTTATAAGGACCTACTTTATAGCACAGGGAACTCTATTCAATGCTCTGTAATGATATATGGGAAAAGAATCTAAAACAAAGAGTGGATCTATGTATATGTATAACTGACTCCCTTTGCTGTACACCTGAAACTAACACGACATCGTAAATCAACTCTACTCCAATAAAAATTTTTTTTAAAAATAGGACCTCTTCCGTTTTCATTAGCTCGTCCCCACTTTTCCACATCACTGGTGGTCCTCAGCATCGGGCTGCCCGTGTTCCACGGTCACGGCTCAGCACGGCTCCACGGGCGGCGGGTGGCCGGGAGGGGTGACGCGTTGCTGGACCAGTATTTCCGTGAAATGCGGTCCTTCTGCCCACTGCGGTTCCTGCACTCCTCCTCAAGGATTCTGTAAAGCAGGGGAATTCCGAGGCTACCGATGCTGATAATAATTATCACCACAAATATATCTTTGTCATTTTAAAAGAATATTCTTCTTGAAATCACAATTATCGGAGGGTGTTTTCTTGGCCCTCAGCAGAATCTTATAAGAGGAAGTAAGGCATCTATTATCCGTACACCGTAGCGATAAGGAAGGTGGAGCTCTGAGAAGTGAAGAACAACGATACAGAAAGTGGTGGGACAGTGCCTGGCACCCCCAGTGCTACGTACAGGGCTCCCTGTTTATTCTATTCTTTTTATTCAGCTTTTTTTTTTTTTTTAAGATGTTGGGGGTAGGAGTTTATTACTTAATTAATTTATTTTTGCTGCATTGGGTCTTCCTTTCTGTGCGAGGGCTTTCTCTAGTTATGGCGAGCGGGGCCTACTCTTCATCGTGGTGCGCAGGCCTCTCACTATCACGGCCTCTCTCGTTGCGGAGCACAGGCTCCAGATGCGCAGGCTCAGTAGTCGTGGCTCACGGGCCCAGCCGCTCCGCGGCATGTGGGATCCTCCCAGACCAGGGCTCGAACCCGTGTCCCCTGCATCGGCAGGCGGACTCTCAACCACTGCGCCACCAGGGAAGCCCTCCCTGTTTGATTTTCAGCTTCTTTGAGCCTCACCATCACCTGTGAGCTGGGCTCTGACGGTACCCCCATTGTAGAGATGAGGAAACCGAGGCCTGGGTTGATTAAGCAATGCGATGGAGGTTACGCCAGGCGCAGCCGAGGCGAGGCTTACACGAGGTGTTCTCGTGGGATCCTAACCAGTTTGTCCTGCCGTTCAATTCAAGTGGCCTCCCCAAAGGCTCCCCAAGTTGGCAATGTGATGGCGATCAGAGCTCAGGCCTCCTCGTGTAGAGCGCAGTGGTTCTCTCACCCAATTCTGTCTCGTTGCTCCACAAACAAAATATTTAGAGGCAAATAACTGAAGTAAGTACCTAGGATATCTTCACATAGGCTGTAGAGAGAACATGGTCTGAGGACATTTGGATTTCCATTCTGTCCATTCTGCTCTTCAATAAATCCCCTGATTGACATGTACACATACTATACATGAAGCAGACGACCAACAAGGACCACTGTACAGTGCAGGGAACTATACTCAGTATTCTGTACTATGAGGGAAAAGAATCTGAGAAAGGATATATATATTCATATATATACACACATATATATGTATGTATGAATAACTGAAACTAACACGATATTGTAAATCAACTATACTTGAATAAAAAATAAATAAACTAAGTCCCCTGAGAACTGGCCCGCTGGACACCATGGGAGGCACTTCCGCAGCTGCGGCTGGCGCTCTCCGTGGCGTCTTCCTAATTCCGCGTGGTCTGGGAGGGGACAAGTGTCGTCCATCTTGGTGGCCTTCAGTACAGTCGTGCCCTGTAAAGCACTCAGTCAAGTTCATTGAACAAGGTGGTGAGAGTGGAGGGAAATTTTTCAAGTTCCTGTAATTTCTAAATGGTATGCCTGGATCCTCCACATACACGGCCACAGTATTCTTATTCATTGCCTATAAATGCCTGCATTAATCCTTCCAAGGTAGGGGTTACCCTCACTGACCCAGAAAATAGCTCTCTGTTTATTTCTCACATTTTCTAAACAATCAACTCTGCTTAAATACGGAGATGGATCGTGGTACTAACACCCAACAAATGTGTATGATTAGTCCTTTACTACATGTGATTTCCAATATCTAAGAGATGTAGTAATTGCAGACTACAGTCACTACAATGGTAGCGATTCTGTAGTCTGCAATAACTTGAATTCAGTTCTTCCTTTATCCTCCAAGTGAAAGAGACATCACTGCAGATTTGGGTAGGGAAGCCTGGCGCCTTGTGACCAGCAGAGTCAACTCGGACAAGTCACTTTGCACGTCTCAACCTCAATTTCTTCATCTGTAAAATGGAAATAATTAAACAAATATAGTACAGTGTTTCACTAAACTTTAAGCACAAATCATTGGCTCTCACTGATGTGACTACAACAACCACAAAGGACATCTGACTGCTTCAACGAGCTAAACTAACTGCAACAATGTATCCATTCACCATGTCTGCCCCCCTCTTTTCTGATTTCAGAGATTAACGCCCAGATGTCTTAAGCAAATCAGACTCACTTGGGTTGCATCTTCAGAAAAGCCACAGGGGTGACAGGGTCCATGCTGGTTCAGGAGGCCTGGGTCCTACACTGTTATTATTGGTTTCGCTTCCCCCAACTGTCAAATGAGAAAAGTACCTTCCTTTACCATTTAGGGGATCAAATGCAAAATATTCAGCTAGGAGAGTGCTTTCAAAAGTGTGACACTAAGGGAAAGTCTATACAGTCCGGCAGCCCCAGGCAGGTCTGGAGGTGCGGGGAGAGCCTTCCAGGAAGAGACCTTACAAGGCCCGTGAAAGCATGTCATTCCCTGAATGGGGAGCTCCCACCCACGTGCTAAGATTTGAAGGGTCCCAGAGAGTTCCTCTCCTCACCTTCCCTATGGATGGTCAAGGCACCTGATCTGGAGCATGTTCATTGGCTGAAGGCACTATGTTCCCAGGAAGGGGTAACTTATTAATAGTATATTAATTGTTTTATATGCATTATTTTCATCCCATTATCATCGAGTAGACAGGGGCCTGAAAAAATAGAACAAAAATAGGTGCTTTCAAGGGCGAAGGGGAGAGAGTTTGAGATGGGACGATGATGTGGTGGGGCGAGGGGTGAAGAACCATCTGGTGAGGAGCCCAGGGCAGGAGGGAGCTGAAGGCCACTGAGCCCTGGGGATGAGGGAGAAGCTGTGTAAAGAGATTATGATGCCGTAGACATGGGGGCGGGGCTGAACTTTGCTAAGGACTGTCCTTGTCAAACGGAAGAGCCGAGACATAGATCTCTACCTGGACGT